>NW_027325561.1:0-55540 GCF_036924035.1 Leuresthes tenuis | reverse complement strand
CGAATGTCCGACAATATATGATCAAAAGAGAGAGCGGAGGTTTTCGGATACAAGAAGGTTTGAATGTCCCACCATAGTTTGTAAAAAGCGGGTAAGAAAAGGTTCGAAAGCCCGACTATACACCATCAAAAGCGGGAGCAGAGGTGTTCCGCTGTAAGACGTTGTGAATGTCCGACCATAGTTGGTAAAAAGCGGGTAAGAAAAGGTTAAAATACCCGACTGTACAAAATCAATAGCGGGAGCGGAGTTGTTTGGCTACAAGAAGGTGTGAAAGTCACACCATGGTTTGTAAAAACCGGGAAGAAAAGGCTCGAAAGCCCGACTATACACAATCAAAAAGAAGGTTTGAATGTCCATCAATAATTGCTTTAAAACAAGAAAGTAAATTTTCGAATATCAAACCGTACATGATCATAAGCGGGAGAGGAGGTGTTCCGCTGTAAGACGGTCTGAATGTCCGACCATAGTTGGTAAAAAGCGGGTAAGAAAAGGTTAAAATACCCGACTGTACACAATCAATAGCGGGAGCGGAGTTGTTCGGCTACTAAAAGGTGTGAAAGTCCGACCCTGGTTTGTAAAAGCGGGTAAGAAAAGGTTCGAATGCCCGAACATACACCATCAAAAGAGGGAGCGGAGGTGTTCCGCTGTAAGACGGTGTGAATGTCCGATCATAGTTGGTAAAAAGCGGGTAAGAAAAGGTTAAAATACCCGACTGTACACAATCAAAAGAGGGAGCGGAGTTGTTCAGCTAAGAGAAGGTGTGAAAGTCCGACCATGGTTTGTAAAAAGCGGGTAAGAAAAGGTTCGTATGCCCGAATATACACTATCAAAACCGGAAGCGTAGGTGTTCGGCTGCAAGAAGGTGTGAACGTCCGACCAAAGTTTGTAAAAAAGCAGTTAAGAAAAGGTTCGAATATCTAACCAAACATAATCAAAAGCGGGAGCAGAGCTGTTTGACTGCAAGTAGGTGTGACTGTCAGAGAATAATTTGCAAAAAGCTGATGAGAAAGGGTGAGAAATCCCGACTATACACCATCAAATGCGGTAGCGGAGTTGTTCGACTGTGAGTAGGTGTGATTCTCCAACCATAATTGCTGAAAAATGTGTTAGAAAAGGTAAGAATGCCGGTCCATACATCATCAAAAGCGGGAGAGGTGGTGTTCGGCTGCAAGTAGGTGTGAATGTCCATTAATAATTGCTTTAAAACATGAAAGAAAATTTTCGAATATCAAACCTTACATGATCATTAGCGGGAGAGGAGGTGTTCAGCTGCAAGAAGATGTGAATATCCACCCATAATTACTGAAAAATGGGTAGGAAAAGATGCGAATGTCCAACCATAAATCATCAAAAGCAGGAGTGGAGTTGTTCAGCTACAAGAAGGTATGAAAGTCCAACCATGGTTTGTAAAAAGCGGGTAAGAGAAGGTTCGAATACTGAAAAATGTGTTAGAAAAGGTAAGAATGCCGGACCATATATCATCAAAAGCGGGAGAGGTTGTGTTCGGCTGCAAGAAGGTGTGAATGTCCAGCCATAATTACTCACAAACGGGTAAGAAAAGGTACTATTGCCAGACCATATATGATCAAAACAGGGAGCGGAGGTGGTTCAGCTGCAAGAAGGTTTGAATGTCCGACTAAAGTTTGTAAAAAGCGGGTAAGACAAGGTGTGAATGCCCGACAATGTATGATCAAAAGAGGTGCGGAGGTTTACAGCTGCAAGAAGGTCTGAATATCCACCCATAATTACTGAAAAATGGGTAAGAAAAGGTGCGAAAGCCCAACCGCACATGATCATAAGTGGATGAGAAGGTGTTCGACTGCAAGTAGGTGTGAATGTAAGATCATAATTTGTAAAAAGCGGGTAAGAAAAGGTAAGAATGCCCAACCATAAATTATCAAAAGTGGCAGCAGAGTTTCGGCTGGTATTTATCAATGTCTAGATAGATTTCAACAAAAAACAACGTTGTACTTTGCAGTAAAAGAAAGTGCAAATCAAAAGTTTTAGGAATCCGAGAATAAGCTTATTTTCATGAGTTCTGCACGATTTCGGATTTTATGTATAAAATGAATTTCTTCACGCAAACTAAGTTAACACTGCTTTGTCCTTCATATGTACCCATTTCTACATATATTTCAAGCATAAACTTCCTCATATTACCCTGAATGAGAAAGAGCCACACTTGTGATTAAGCCATACCTCCCTTTTGAGGAGTTCTGCATGATTTGGGATTTTATCTATAAAATTAATTCCTTCACTCAAACTATGTTAAAACGGCTTTTACCTTCATATTTATCAATGTCTCGATAGATTTAAACAAAAAAACCACGTTGTACTTTTCAATAAAAGAAAGAGCCAATCAAAAGTTTTAGGAATCCGAGAATAAGCTTATTTTCATGAGTTCTGCACGATTTCGGATTTTATGTATAAAATGAATTCATTCACTCAAACCAAGTTAAAACTGCTTTTTCCTTCATATTTATCAATGTCTAGATTGACTTCAACAAAGAACAACATTGTATTTTGCAGTAGAAGAAAGAGCAAAACTGAAGGATCAGGAATCCGAGAATAAGCTTCTTTTCATACGTTCTGCATGATTTGGGATTTTATGTATAAAATGAATTCCTTCACTCAAACTAAGTTAACACTGCTTTGTCCTTCATATGTACCCATTTCTACATATATTTCAAGCATAAACTTCCTCATACTACCCTGAATGAGAAAGAACCACACTTGTGATTAAGCCATACGCCCCTTTTGAGGAGTTCTGCATGATTTGGGATTTTATCTATAAAATCAATTCCTTCACTCAAACTATGTTAAAACGGCTTTTACCTTCATATTTATCAATGTCTCGATAGATTTAAACAAAAAAACAACGTTGTTTAAATATTTCTAGACATGGTAAATATGAAGGACAAATCAGTTTTAACATAGTTTGAGTGAAGTAATGCATTTTATAAGCAAAATCCCAAATCATGCAGAACTCACGAAATGCTTTTTCTCACTTTTCACTGCTTTTTACAAACTTTGGTCGGACGTTCACACCTTCTTGCATCCGAACACCTCCGCTTCCGCTTTTGATGATGTATATTCGGGCATTCGAACCTTTTTTTACCCGCTTTTTACAAACCATTGTCGGACTTTCACACCTTCTTGCAGCCGAACACCACCTCTCCCGCTTTTAATGATGTATGGTCCAGTATTCTTACCTTTTCTAACACATTTTTCAGCAATTATGGTCGGACATTCACACCTACTCACAGCTGGACACCTCCGCTCTCGCTTTTGATTATACAATGAAGGGACATCGCTCCTTGTCTTACCAGCTTTTTACAAACTTTAGTCGAACATTCACACCTTCTTGCAGCTGAACACCTCCGCTCCCGCTTTTGATGATGTATAGTCGGGCTTTCGAGCCTTTTCTTACCCGGTTTTTACAAATTATGGTTGGACATTCAGACCTTGCAGCCGAACACCTCCGCTCTCTCTTTTGATCATACATTGTTGGGCATTCGCACCTTGTCTTACCCGCTTTTTACAAACTATAGTCAGACATTCACACCTTGCAGCTGAACCTCCGCTCCCTGTTTTGATCATGTATGGTCTGGTAATACTACCTTTTCTTCCCCCGTTTGTGAGTAATTATGGCTGGACATTCACATCTACTTGCAGTCGAACAGCTCTGCTCCCGCTTTTGATTATGTTTGGTTGGATATTCGAACCTTTTCTTAACTGCTTTTTACAAACCATGGTCGGACTTTCACACCTTCTTGTAGCCGAACAACTCCGCTCCCGCTATTGATTGTGTACAGTCGGGTATTTTAACCTTTTCTTACCCGCTTTTTACCAACTATGGTCGGACATTCACACCGTCTTACAGCGGAACACCTCCGCTCCCGCTTTTTATGGTGTATAGTCGGGCATTCGAACCTTTTCTTACCCGCTTTTTCCAAACTATGGCCTTCTTGCAGCCCAACACCTCTGATCTCGCTTTTGATGATGTAAGGTTGGGAATTCAGACCTTGCTTCACCTGCTTTTCACCAAATATAGTCGGACATTCACACCCACTTGCATCCGAAGACCTCCGCCCCAAATTTTGTTGATATTTAGTCGGACATTCGCACCTTACCCGCTTTTGGCAAACTATGGCCTTCTTGCAGCCAAACACCTCTGATCTCGCTTTTGATGATGTAAGGTTGGGCATTCAGACCTTGCTTCACCTGCTTTTCACCAAATATAGTCGGACATTCACACCTTCTTGCAGCCGAACACTTCCGCTTTTAGTGTTCTATGAGGCATTCACATATTTTCTTTCACCGTATTTTATAGATTATGGTTGGAAATTCTCACCCACTCTCATCCGAAGACCTCTCCTCCCGCTTTTGTTAATATATAGTCGGGCATTCGAACCTTTTCTTACCCGCTTTTTACAAATTATGGTCGAACATTCACACCTACTTGCAGCTGAATACTTCCGCTCCACCTTTTAGGTATGTATGGTTGGCATTTGCACCTCTTTTTATACTGATTGCTGAAGATTAAGTTGTTCTTTCTCAAACTACAAATTTTTTTTAATTGTTGAAACTTGATTTGAAGTGGATAAATAAGGAGGACAAACAGTTTTAAGTCAGGCTGATAGAAGGAATTAATTTTATAGCAAAATCTGTACTTCGTCATATGTCGAGAGATGCTTATTGCTGAAGAAGTTCTTTCTCATTCTACAAAGTACAACGTTGTTTATCGTTGAAACTTGATTAGACATGAATAAATATGAAGGACAAAGCAGTCTTAACTTGGTTTGAGTTAAGGAATTCGTTTTATAGGAGAATCCGAATTCGTGCATAACTCATAAAATAGAGCTTATTTTCGGATTCCTGTAGAATGATTCTGGTTCTTTCTCATAATACAAAGTTTGTTGTTTATTGTTGAAACTTCATCAGAAGTGAAGAAATAAATGAATGCCTATCAACAAATTGACCTTCTGTTGACCTTCGGGGAGGTGAGTATCTTCACTAGACTCACCTGTCTGCTCTTCCTCCTCATTTAGCGTAGCTCCACCCTCTGCCTTTGAATTCTCACAGACTTCAACACTGAGTGGTGAGGCCTCTACAGGCCCCTCCCCTTTTTGCTCCTCACTTCCAATCCAAGCTTTTGGCGGGAAGTTTGAATTTATTGGGTCAACCTCTTCACTTTGTTCACCAACTGCCACCTTTGGTCCTTCTCTTTGTTGGCTTGACTGTGGCTTTACCGTCTTTAATTTGTTGGCAAAAGATTTAGGGCAATCTCTGAAGAGGTGATTTAATTCTCCACAGAGATTACATTTCCTGCCATTTGGACACTCTCCAAAAGTTTGCCCAATTTCTCTGCTCTTCCCACATAACACCTTGGTACAAGCCTCAACCAGGTGTCCATGCTCACCACACTTGCGGCAGAACTTGGGCTGACCCTGGTAGTGGATGTAACCTCGGTTTTCAAGGTGGCCAAAGTGTCGCCCACCCGCTGCACTGAGCACTCTTCAGCCCTTTTAAATGGTATAACTTTGCACTCCCGCACGCTCCAGCAAGCACCATTCAAGCAACAACTTTGCACTCCAGCTTCGAACATCGGCACAGTCGCAACAAGTAAGGCGACTCTACTCAGAGAAGTCACTCTGCACAGTAAGAAGATTTCTTTTGCACAGACAGAAAGGGCTTCACCCGCAAAGGTAAAGCCTGCCAAAAATAGAAACAACTCATTAGTGCTGCTCTCCACAGAAATCTTTAGTAAAAGGCGAAAGACTTATGAGAAAGAGTTATGAAGAGAAACCAGAGTACGATTATCCGTCACTGCGGGAGCAGGGCATCAGGCTAGTTGGCATAGCCACCTTCCCCATGGTGAGCTTTGCTTGGTTGAGACGCTTGCCCCCCCCCCTTGCTCCTCGGCTGACCAAGTAGGAACAATCGGGCCCTATTCGATGGCTGCCTTGTCTTTTACTCTGTGCAAAAGACAAGGCAGCAACAAAAACACCACGAGAATCCCGTATTGAGGCTTTGTTCTGATCGCTCATTCGGTGTCGCGTTTCTTTCAAGCAATTCTCCCGGTTAGCCCACACTCGGCTCGCTCCCATAGCCGTGTTAAAGTCTACTTCGCATTCACTCTCTTTTCTCAGCAGACTCTTGGGATTTTATCTATAAAATTAATTCCTTCACTCAAACTATGTGAAAACTGCTTTGTCCTTAATATTTACCATGTCTAGAAAGATTTAAACAAAAAAAACAACGTTGTACTTTGCAGTAAAAGAAAGAGCAAATCTAAAGTTTCAGGAATCCGAGAATAAGCTTACTTTCATGAGTTCTTCACGATTTCGGATTTTGCTATAAAATGAATTCCTTCACTCAAACTAAATTAAAACTGCTAAACCGCTAATCTGTTATATGTAAGGCAGATGTCAAATTCACCGAAATAGGATCAAAGGGTATTCGGCCAATCGAGCTGTAGCAGCTTCGGTAAAAGAGTATAAGTTGAAGAGTTTGTGAATAAAGGTGTGCGCACACATAGTGTGCTGTACGAAAATAGGCAGGGAGCAATGCCGGCTGGGGTATATGTTCTTGTATGTTGTCTGACTGTTTGATTTGAATGTGTTGTGTAAGTGTCCTGTTGAATGTTACATGTTTGGGCTTTGACACGCTTCACTGTGGTTGTTAACTGTGTGGTGTGTCCTGAAATGTTATATGTTTGGGCTGTGTGACATGCTTAATGCTTGTCAGTAGCTACCCACTTATTCATATATAGCAACTGACAACATAAGAAGTCCGGACATACTTTGATAGTAGTTGTAGAAGTATCCTTATTGATAATAGATCACTAATTCATAGTGATAGAACAGTAGATGAACAGGTGCTTGCACATGTCTCACGAAAATAAAATGGGTGTATGATTGCTGACGGCAGAGCAATACTGCCAAACTTATGAGTTCTTGTGGCAAACTTGATTCAGTGTCTTGACGTGTATACGCTGTTTCGCTGACTTGATTGTCACAAGAAACAAAGTGTGTTTGATAAGATCCGACCATTTTATTACGGGAGGATCAGTATGTATGGATTCTGATGTGACTGATAAACCCATTCGTATCTTAAGCATAATCTAATACGTGAGACAACGCCCTGGCACACGATAAAAAAAAAAAAGAGAGAGAGCGGTTTTGTGTCCCACTCTAAAACTATCAGGCAGTCGGTCGAGTTTTTCAAAATCTTTAAAAACATCTAAAATGTCTGATGATAAAAGGTCCCAATAGGTCAGATAGAATTCTGCAGGAAGCCCGTCTAAACCCGGAGCTCGACTTCTCTTAAAACCTGTTAGGCATTTTTTTTACTCTAAAGCAGTAAAATTCTGTTTCAAGTGTGCATTCTCTTTTACGGTTTTGTCAACGAATTTTAAGATTTCTGCCGATGTTTCCAAGTGCACTGGTTTCTCTTTGTACATGTTACTATAAAAGGTATGTACAGTTTCAATCATCTCTTGTGTGGATTTTGTTAAAAACCCATCTTCTCTTTTTAGATTTTGAATACACTCCTTTTTATTTATAACTTTCTTTCTTTTTCACCTTCCTCAATTTCCTGCTCCCTGCTTCTTACAAAAATTCCTTTACTCTTTATTTCTGCTAAAACTGACATTTCCTTTTTGACATCTTTGATTTCTTCTTTAAAGTCTATGCCACACTGATTTAGTTTAAAGTAGCGCTGTAAGCGTTTATGTAGTCCCATCATACATCTATTCTCTTTCCTTTTTTTACGTTTACCTTGCTGTTTAAAAAAAGTCTGGGTCGTTTCCTTCACCATTTCCCACCATTGTGCATGTGTTTCGTAGAGGTCTTGAAGGGTCTGCCACTCTTTATAACATTCCCTGTACTGACTGACTATGATTTCATCCTCCAACAGGGAACAGTTGAGTTTCCACAGACCACTTCCTACCGTCACACCAGAAGGGGGTGAAAGGGTGCAGGAGAGCATAAGGTGGTCTGAAAAGAAAACAGGGGTTAATCTAACATCAGTGGGTGGGCAATCTCTAGTAAAGAAATAATCAATGCGAGAGGCTCTGGTGCCATCATGACTAAACCAGGTGAAGCCCTCCTCTCTGGGATGCATGGTTTTAAAACAGTCAGTAAGCTTAAAATCCCTGCATATGCCCTGAAATAAAATCGAAGTCTTATCCACTTTAAAATCTACCCCTGCTCTTTTTCTATCTTTCCTGCTCAAGATACAGTTAAAATCCCCTCCTACAACTAAAGGTACTTGCCCTAGCATGTAAAGCTGTATATCTTCTAAAAGGTCATACCTTTCATTTTTTCCATTGAAACCATAAATATTTAAGAGGTTAAAGTCTTGCCCCATAAAATTCAAGTGTGCTAAAAGTGCCCGTCCGTCTCTCACCACTGTGCTACCTTTCACCAGAACATGCGGATTTTTAATTAGAATGGCCACACCATCATTTTTATTTTGATTTGAGCCACTCCATATCGATAAATGGGGCCACATTTCCTCCCATTGTCTATGGTTTTTTAAAAAAGGTAGTCCACATTCTTGTATTAAAAACACATCTGATTTTATGGAGTCTAAGAAGGATAAAATACTCTGGGCTCTTGTCTTTGATTTCACACTTCTCACATTTAGTGTTGAGAAGGTGAGAACCATTAAAAGCATAAAGGAAAGTAGGTATGTCATTTTCGTTTTTCTAAGTTATCAAAACAAATTACACACAGGTTATTTCTTGGGAAACTAGCTCTTCCTTCATTTCTTTAGGTGAAAAGTGAGTAGGGTGATCTATATTTCCTTTTCGGACTCTCGGTGTTGGCCTCTGACGCAATGTTGCATTTAACTTTGAGTCCCTGGGGGTTGATTGCAGAGCTGAAGTTAAAAAGGAGACCTCATTTGGTGAGTCGGAGGGGAAGACTCTAGGTTCTTCCACTGAAGAACTGTCTGAAAGGGACCTAACCCTTCCCCTCTTCTCTGATACCACTGGGGAATCAGAGGCTCAGATGCCGTCCTCTTCGGCTGTTGACCTTCGGGGAGGTGAGTATCTTCACTAGACTCACCTGTCTGCTCTTCCTCCTCATTTAGCGTAGCTCCACCCTCTGCCTGTGAATTCTCACAGACTTCAACACTGAGTGGTGAGGCCTCTACAGGCCCCTCCCCTTTTTGCTCCTCACTTCCAATCCAAGCTTTTGGCGGGAAGTTTGAATTTATTGGGTCAACCTCTTCACTTTGTTCACCAACTGCCACCTTTGGTCCTTCTCTTTGTTGGCTTGACTGTGGCTTTACCGTCTTTAATTTGTTGGCAAAAGATTTAGGGCAATCTCTGAAGAGGTGATTTAATTCTCCACAGAGATTACATTTCCTGCCATTTGGACACTCTCCAAAAGTTTGCCCAATTTCTCTTCTCTTCCCACATAACACCTTGGTACAAGCCTCAACCAGGTGTCCATGCTCACCACACTTGCGGCAGAACTTGGGCTGCCCCTGGTAGTGGATGTAACCTCGGTTTTCAAGGTGGCCAAAGTGTCGCCCACCCGCTGCACTGAGCACTCTTCAGCCCTTTTAAATGGTATAACTTTGCACTCCCGCACGCTCCAGCAAGCACCATTCAAGCAACAACTTTGCACTCCAGCTTCGAACATCGGCACAGTCGCAACAAGTAAGGCGACTCTACTCAGAGAAGTCACTCTGCACAGTAAGAAGATTTCTTTTGCACAGACAGAAAGGGCTTCACCCGCAAAGGTAAAGCCTGCCAAAAATAGAAACAACTCATTAGTGCTGCTCTCCACAGAAATCTTTAGTAAAAGGCGAAAGACTTATGAGAAAGAGTTATGAAGAGAAACCAGAGTACGATTATCCGTCACTGCGGGAGCAGGGCATCAGGCTAGTTGGCATAGCCACCTTCCCCATGGTGAGCTTTGCTTGGTTGAGACGCTTGCCCCCCCCCCTTGCTCCTCGGCTGACCAAGTAGGAACAATCGGGCCCTATTCGATGGCTGCCTTGTCTTTTACTCTGTGCAAAAGACAAGGCAGCAACAAAAACACCACGAGAATCCCGTATTGAGGCTTTGTTCTGATCGCTCATTCGGTGTCGCGTTTCTTTCAAGCAATTCTCCCGGTTAGCCCACACTCGGCTCGCTCCCATAGCCGTGTTAAAGTCTACTTCGCATTCACTCTCTTTTCTCAGCAGACTCTTGGGATTTTATCTATAAAATTAATTCCTTCACTCAAACTATGTGAAAACTGCTTTGTCCTTAATATTTACCATGTCTAGAAAGATTTAAACAAAAAAAACAACGTTGTACTTTGCAGTAAAAGAAAGAGCAAATCTAAAGTTTCAGGAATCCGAGAATAAGCTTACTTTCATGAGTTCTTCACGATTTCGGATTTTGCTATAAAATGAATTCCTTCACTCAAACTAAATTAAAACTGCTAAACCGCTAATCTGTTATATGTAAGGCAGATGTCAAATTCACCGAAATAGGATCAAAGGGTATTCGGCCAATCGAGCTGTAGCAGCTTCGGTAAAAGAGTATAAGTTGAAGAGTTTGTGAATAAAGGTGTGCGCACACATAGTGTGCTGTACGAAAATAGGCAGGGAGCAATGCCGGCTGGGGTATATGTTCTTGTATGTTGTCTGACTGTTTGATTTGAATGTGTTGTGTAAGTGTCCTGTTGAATGTTACATGTTTGGGCTTTGACACGCTTCACTGTGGTTGTTAACTGTGTGGTGTGTCCTGAAATGTTATATGTTTGGGCTGTGTGACATGCTTAATGCTTGTCAGTAGCTACCCACTTATTCATATATAGCAACTGACAACATAAGAAGTCCGGACATACTTTGATAGTAGTTGTAGAAGTATCCTTATTGATAATAGATCACTAATTCATAGTGATAGAACAGTAGATGAACAGGTGCTTGCACATGTCTCACGAAAATAAAATGGGTGTATGATTGCTGACGGCAGAGCAATACTGCCAAACTTATGAGTTCTTGTGGCAAACTTGATTCAGTGTCTTGACGTGTATACGCTGTTTCGCTGACTTGATTGTCACAAGAAACAAAGTGTGTTTGATAAGATCCGACCATTTTATTACGGGAGGATCAGTATGTATGGATTCTGATGTGACTGATAAACCCATTCGTATCTTAAGCATAATCTAATACGTGAGACAACGCCCTGGCACACGATAAAAAAAAAAAAAGAGAGAGAGCGGTTTTGTGTCCCCACAGTCCATAATGTAGAAAAGAGAGAAAAAAGCCTTTCTGATTTGGTGTGTGTGCTCATAGTGCAGAGTGTAGAGAAAAGAAAGCCGTTTTGGTGTCACGGGTGTTGTGACTTACACACACACATTTCTAAATTGAGAAAGGAAATTATTTTAGAGGAAGCAGTAGAGTTTAGATCCCACATTTGTTGATAGGCATTCATTTATTTCTTCACTTCTGATGAAGTTTCAACAATAAACAACAAACTTTGTATTATGAGAAAGAACCAGACTCATTCTTCAGGAATCCGAAAATAAGCTCTATTTTATGAGTTATGCACGAATTCGGATTCTCCTATAAAACGAATTCATTAACTCAAACCAAGTTAAGACTGCTTTGTCCTTCATATTTATTCATGTCTAATCAAGTTTCAACGATAAACAACGTTGTACTTTGTAGAATGAGAAAGAACTTCTTCAGCAATAAGCATCTCTCGACATATGACGAAATACAGATTTTGCTATAAAATTAATTCCTTCTATCAGCCTGACTTAAAACTGTTTGTCCTCCTTATCTATCCACTTCAAATCAAGTTTCAACAATTAAAAAAAAATTGTAGTTTGAGAAAGAACAACTTAATCTTCAGCAATCAGTATAAAAAGAAGTGCAAATGCCAACCATACATACCTAAAAGGTGGAGCGGAAGTATTCAGCTGCAAGTAGGTGTGAATGTTTGACCATAATTTGTAAAAAGCGGGTAAGAAAAGGTTCGAATGCCCGACTATATATTAACAAAAGCGGGAGGAGAGGTCTTCGGATGAGAGTGGGTGAGAATTTCCAACCATAATCTATAAAATACGGTGAAAGAAAATATGTGAATGCCTCATAGAACACTAAAAGCGGAAGTGTTCGGCTGCAAGAAGGTGTGAATGTCCGACTATATTTGGTGAAAAGCAGGTGAAGCAAGGTCTGAATGCCCAACCTTACATCATCAAAAGCGAGATCAGAGGTGTTTGGCTGCAAGAAGGCCATAGTTTGCCAAAAGCGGGTAAGGTGCGAATGTCCGACTAAATATCAACAAAATTTGGGGCGGAGGTCTTCGGATGCAAGTGGGTGTGAATGTCCGACTATATTTGGTGAAAAGCAGGTGAAGCAAGGTCTGAATGCCCAACCTTACATCATCAAAAGCGAGATCAGAGGTGTTTGGCTGCAAGAAGGCCATAGTTTGCCAAAAGCGGGTAAGGTGCGAATGACCGACTAAATATCAACAAAAGTGGGGGCGGAGGTCTTCGGATGCAAGTGGGTGTGAATATCCCACCATACAAGTATGGTGGAGAGAAAGCTGTGAATGGCCGACCATAGTAAAAGGCGGGTGAGAGAAGGTGCGAATGTCAAACCATACATAATCAAAAAAGGGAGCAGAGGTGTTATGCTGTAAGAAGGTGTGAATGTCCAACCATAGTTGGTAAAAAGCGGGTAAGAAAAGGTTAAATTACCCGACTGTACACAATCAAAAGAGGGAGCGGAGTTGTTCAGCTAAGAGAAGGTGTGAAAGTCCGACCTTGGTTTGTAAAAAGCGGGTAAGAAAAGGTTCGTATGCCCGAATATACACCATCAAAAGCGGAAGCGGAGGTGTTCGGCTGCAAGATATTGTGAACGTCCGACCAAAGTTTGTAAAAAGCAGTTAAGAAAAGGTTCGAATATCTAACCAAACATAATCAAAAGCGGGAGCAGAGCTGTTCGACTGGAAGTAGGTGTGAATGTCAGATCATAATTTGCAAAAAGCTGATGAGAAAGGGTGAGAATGCCCGACTATATACTATCAAATGCGGTAGCGGAGTTGTTCGGCTGTGACTAGGTGTGAATCTCCAACCATAATTGCTGAAAAATGTGTTAGAAAAGGTAAAAATGCCGGTCCATACATCATCAAAATCGGGAGAGGTGGTGTTCAGCTGCAAGAAGGTCTAAATGTCCATCAATAATTGCTAGAAAACATGAAAGAAAATTTTCGAAAATCAAACCACACATGATCATAAGTGGGAGGGGAGGTGTTCAGCTGCAAGAAGGTGTGAATGTCCACCCATAATACCTGAAAAATGGGTAAAAAAAAGGTGCGAATGCCCAACCATACATCATCAAAAGCAGGAGTGCATGTGTTCGGCTAGAAGAAGGTGTGAACGTCCAACCAAAGTTTGTAAAAAGCAGTTAAGAAAAGGTTCGAATATCCAACCATACATAATCAAAAGCGGGAGCAGAGCTGTTCGACTGCAAGTAGGTGTGAATGTCTGATCATAATTTGCAAAAAGCTGATGAGAAAGGGTGAGAATGCCCGACTATACACCATCAAATGCGGTAGCGGAGTTGTTCGGCTGTGAGTAGGTGTGAATCTCCGACCATAATTGCTGAAAAATGTGTTAGAAAAGGTAAAAATGCCGGTCCATACATAATCAAAATCGGGAGAGGTGGTGTTCAGCTGCAAGAAGGTCTAAATGTCCATCAATAATTGCTAGAAAACATGAAAGAAAATTTTCGAAAATCAAACCACACATGATCATAAGTGGGAGAGGAGGTGTTCAGCTGCAAGAAGGTGTGAATGTCCACCCATAATACCTGAAAAATGGGTAAAAAAAAAGGTGCGAATGCCCAACCATACATCATCAAAAGCAGGAGTGCATGTGTTCGGCTACAAGAAGGTGTGAACGTCCAACCAAAGTTTGTAAAAAGCAGTTAAGAAAAGGTTCGAATATCCAACCATACATAATCAAAAGCGGGAGCAGAGCTGTTCGACTGCAAGTAGGTGTGAATGTCAGATCATAATTTTCCAAAAGCTTATGAGAAAGGGTGAGAATGCCCGACTATACACCATCAAATGCGGGAGCGGAGTTGTTCGGCTGTGAGTAGGTGTGAATCTCCGACCATAATTGCTGGAAAATGTGTTAGAAAAGGTAAGAATGCCGGTCCATACATCATCAAAAGCGAGAGAGGTTGTGTTCGGCTGCAAGTAGGTGTGAATGTGCAGCCATAATTACTCACAAACGGGTAAGAAAAGGTAGTATTGCCAGACCATATATGATCAAAACAGGGAGCGGAGGTGGTTCAGCTGCAAGAAGGTTTGAATGTCCGACTAAAGTTCAAATATATTAACAAAAGCGGGAGGAGAGGTCTTCGGATGAGAGTGGTTGAAAATTTCCAACCATAATGTATAAAATGCGGTGAAAAAAAGGTGTGATAGAACACTAAAAGGTGGAGCGGAAGTGTTCGGCTGCAAGAAGGTGTGACTGTCCGACTATATTTGGTGAAAAGCAGGTGAAGCAAGGTCTGAATGCCCAACCTTACATCATCAAAAGCGAGATCAGAGGTGTTTGGCTGCAAGAAGGCCATAGTTTGCCAAAAGCGGGTAAGGTGCGAATGACCTACTAAATATCAACAAAAGTGGGGGCGGAGGTCTTCGGATGCAGGTGGGTGTGAATATCCCACCATACAAGTATGGTGGAGAGGAAGCTGTGAATGGCCGACCATAGTAAAAGGCGGGTGAGAGAAGGTGCGAATGTCAAACCATACATAATCAAAACAGGGAGCGGAGGTGTTCTGCTGTAAGAAGGTGTGAATGTCCAACCATAGTTGGTAAAAAGCGGGGAAGAAAAGGTTAAAATACCCGACTGTACACAATCAATAGCGGGAGTGGAGTTGTTCGGCTACTAAAAGGTGTGAAAGTCCGACCATGGTTTGTAAAAAGCGGGTAAGAAAAGGTGCGAATGCCCGACAATGTATGATCAAAAGAGGGAGTGGAGGTTTTCGGCTGCAAGAAGGTCTGAATGTCCAACCATAATTTGTAAAAACCGGGGAAGAAAAGGCTCGAAAGCCCGACTATACACCATCAAAAGTGGGAGCGGAGGTGTTCAGCTGCAAGACGGTCTGAATGTCCATCAATAATTGCTAGAAAACATGAAAGAAAATTTTCGAATATCAAACTGCACATGATCATAAGCGGGAGAGGAGGTGTTCAGCTGCAAGAAGGTGTGAATGTCTACCCATAATTACTGAAAAATGGGTAAGAAAAGGTGCGAATGCCTAACCATACATCATCAAAAGAGGGAGCGGAGGTGTTCCGCTGTAAGACGGTGTGAATGTCCGACCATAGATGGTGAAAAAGCGGGTAAGAAAAGGTTAAATTACCCGACTGTACACAATCAAAAGAGGGAGCGGAGTTGTTCAGCTAAGAGAAGGTGTGAAAGTCCGACCTTGGTTTGTAAAAAAGCGGGTAAGAAAAGGTTCGTATGCCCGAATATACACCATCAAAAGCGGGAGCGGAGGTGTTCGGCTGCAAGATATTGTGAACGTCCGACCAAAGTTTGTAAAAAGCAGTTAAGAAAAGGTTCGAATATCTAACCAAACATAATCAAAAGCGGGAGCAGAGCTGTTCGACTGGAAGTAGGTGTGAATGTCAGATCATAATTTGCAAAAAGCTGATGAGAAAGGGTGAGAATGCCCGACTATACACCATCAAATGCGGTAGCGGAGTTGTTCGGCTGTGAGTAGGTGTGAATCTCCAACCATAATTGCTGAAAAATGTGTTAGAAAAGGTAAAAATGCCGGTCCATACATCATCAAAATCGGGAGAGGTGGTGTTCAGCTGCAAGAAGGTCTAAATGTCCATCAATAATTGCTAGAAAACACGAAAGAAAATTTTCGAAAATCAAACCACACATGATCATAAGTGGGAGGGGAGGTGTTCAGCTGCAAGAAGGTGTGAATGTCCACCCATAATACCTGAAAAATGGGTAAAAAAAAGGTGCGAATGCCCAACCATACATCATCAAAAGCAGGAGTGCATGTGTTCGGCTACAAGAAGGTGTGAACGTCCAACCAAAGTTTGTAAAAAGCAGTTAAGAAAAGGTTCGAATATCCAACCAAACATAATCAAAAGCGGGAGCAGAGCTGTTCGACTGCAAGTAGGTGTGAATGTCAGATCATAATTTGCAAAAAGCTGATGAGAAAGGGTGAAAATGCCCGACTATACACCATCAAATGCGGGAGCGGAGTTGTTCGGCTGTGAGTAGGTGTGAATCTCCGACCATAATTGCTGAAAAATGTGTTAGAAAAGGTAAGAATGCCGGTCCATACATCATCAAAAGCGAGAGAGGTTGTGTTCGGCTGCAAGTAGGTGTGACTGTTCGACTAAAGTTTGTAAAAAGTGGGTAAGACAAGGTGCGAATGCCTGACAATGTATGATCAAAAGCGGGAGCGGAGGTGTTCAGCTGCAAGAAGGTCTACATGTCCATCAATAATTGCTAGAAAACATGAAAGAAACTTTTCGAAAATCAAACCACACATGATCATAAGTGGGATAGGAGGTGTTCAGCTGCAAGGTGTGAATGTCCACCAATAATTCCTGAAAAATGGGCAAAAAAAAGGTGTGAATGCCCAACCATACATCATCAAAAGCAGGAGTGGAAGTGTTCGGCTACAAAAAGGTGTGAACGTCCAACCAAAATATGTAAAAAGCAGTTAAGAAAAGGTTCGAATATCCAACCAAACATAATCAAAAGTGGGAGCAGAGCTTTTCGACTGCAAGTAGGTGTGAATGTCAGATCATAATTTGCAAAAAGCTGATGAGAAAGGGTGAGAATGCCCGACTTTACATCATCAAATGCGGGAGCGGAGTTGTTCGGCTGTGAGTAGGTGTGAATCTCCAACCATAATTGCTGAAAAATGTGTTAGAAAAGGTAAAAATGCCGGTCCATACATCATCAAAATCGGGAGAGGTGGTGTTCAGCTGCAAGAAGGTCTAAATGTCCATCAATAATTGCTAGAAAACATGAAAGAAAATTTTCGAAAATCAAACCACACATGATCATAAGTGGGAGAGGAGGTGTTCAGCTGCAAGAAGGTGTGAATGTCCACCCATAATACCTGAAAAATGGGTAAAAAAAAGGTGCGAATGCCCAACCATACATCATCAAAAGCAGGAGTGCATGTGTTCGGCTACAAGAAGGTGTGAACGTCCAACCAAAGTTTGTAAAAAGCAGTTAAGAAAAGGTTCAAATATCCAACCATACATAATCAAAAGCGGGAGCAGAGCTGTTCGACTGCAAGTAGGTGTGAATGTCAGATCATAATTTGCAAAAAGCTGATGAGAAAGGGTGAGAATGCCCGACTATACACCATCAAATGCGGGAGCGGAGTTGTTCGGCTGTGAGTAGGTGTGAATCTCCGACCATAATTGCTGAAAAATGTGTTAGAAAAGGTAAGAATGCCGGTCCATACATCATCAAAAGCGAGAGAGGTTGTGTTCGGCTGCAAGTAGGTGTGAATGTCCAGCCATAATTACTCACAAACGGGTAAGAAAAGGTAGTATTGCCAGACCATATATGATCAAAACAGGGAGCGGAGGTGGTTCAGCTGCAAGAAGGTTTGAATGTCCGACTAAAGTTCAAATATATTAACAAAAGCGGGAGGAGAGGTCTTCGGATGAGAGTGGTTGAAAATTTCCAACCATAATGTATAAAATGCGGTGAAAAAAAGGTGTGATAGAACACTAAAAGGTGGAGCGGAAGTGTTCGGCTGCAAGAAGGTGTGAATGTCCGACTATATTTGGTGAAAAGCAGGTGAAGCAAGGTCTGAATGCCCAACCTTACATCATCAAAAGCGAGATCAGAGGTGTTTGGCTGCAAGAAGGCCATAGTTTGCCAAAAGCGGGTAAGGTGCGAATGTCCGACTAAATATCAACAAAATTTGGGGCGGAGGTCTTCGGATGCAAGTGGGTGTGAATGTCCGACTATATTTGGTGAAAAGCAGGTGAAGCAAGGTCTGAATGCCCAACCTTACATCATCAAAAGCGAGATCAGAGGTGTTTGGCTGCAAGAAGGCCATAGTTTGCCAAAAGCGGGTAAGGTGCGAATGACCGACTAAATATCAACAAAAGTGGGGGCGGAGGTCTTCGGATGCAAGTGGGTGTGAATATCCCACCATACAAGTATGGTGGAGAGGAAGCTGTGAATGGCCGACCATAGTAAAAGGCGGGTGAGAGAAGGTGCGAATGTCAAACCATACATAATCAAAACAGGGAGCGGAGGTGTTCTGCTGTAAGAAGGTGTGAATGTCCAACCTTAGTTGGTAAAAAGCGGGTAAGAAAAGGTTAAAATACCCGACTGTACACAATCAATAGCGGGAGCGGAGTTGTTCGGCTACTAAAAGGTGTGAAAGTCCGACCATGGTTTGTAAAAACCGGGTAAGAAAAGGTGCGAATGCCCGACAATGTATGATCAAAAGAGGGAGTGGAAGTTTTCGGCTGTAAGAAGGTCTGAATGTCCAACCATAATTTGTAAAAACCGGGGAAGAAAAGGCTCGAAAGCCCGACTATACACCATCAAAAGTGGAAGCGGAGGTGTTCAGCTGCAAGACGGTCTGAATGTCCATCAATAATTGCTAGAAAACATGAAAGAAAATTTTCAAATATCAAACTGCACATGATCATAAGCGGGAGAGGAGGTGTTCAGCTGCAAGAAGGTGTGAATGTCTACCCATAATTACTGAAAAATGGATAAGAAAAGGTGCGAATGCCTAACCATACATCATCAAAAGAGGGAGCGGAGGTGTTCCGCTGTAAGACGGTGTGAATGTCCGACCATAGATGGTAAAAAGCGGGTAAGAAAAGGTTAAATTACCCGACTGTACACAATCAAAAGAGGGAGCGGAGTTGTTCAGCTAAGAGAAGGTGTGAAAGTCCGACCTTGGTTTGTAAAAAGCGGGTAAGAAAAGGTTCGTATGCCCGAATATACACCATCAAAAGCGGAAGCGGAGGTGTTCGGCTGCAAGATATTGTGAACGTCCAACCAAAGTTTGTAAAAAGCAGTTAAGAAAAGGTTCGAATATCTAACCAAACATAATCAAAAGCGGGAGCAGAGCTGTTCGACTGAAAGTAGGTGTGAATGTCAGATCATAATTAGCAAAAAGCTGATGAGAAAGGGTGAGAATGCCCGACTATACACCATCAAATGCGGTAGCGGAGTTGTTCGGCTGTGAGTAGGTGTGAATCTCCAACCATAATTGCTGAAAAATGTGTTAGAAAAGGTAAAAATACCGGTCCATACATAATCAAAATCGGGAGAGGTGGTGTTCAGCTGAAAGAAGGTCTAAATGTCCATCAATAATTGCTAGAAAACATGAAAGAAAATTTTCGAAAATCAAACCACACATGATCATAAGTGGGAGAGGAGGTGTTCAGCTGCAAGAAGGTGTGAATGTCCACCCATAATACCTGAAAAATGGGTAAAAAAAAGGTGCGAATGCCCAACCATACATCATCAAAAGCAGGAGTGCATGTGTTCAGCTACAAGAAGGTGTGAACGTACAACCAAAGTTTGTAAAAAGCAGTTAAGAAAAGGTTCGAATATCCAACCATACATAATCAAAAGCGGGAGCAGAGCTGTTCGACTGCAAGTAGGTGTGAATGTCAGATCATAATTTGCAAAAAGCTGATGAGAAAGGGTGAGAATGCCCGACTATACACCATCAAATGCCGTAGCGGAGTTGTTCGGCTGTGAGTAAGTGTGATTCTCCAACCATAATTGCTGAAAAATGTGTTAGAAAAGGTAAGAATGCCGGTCCATACATCATCAAAAGCGGGAGAGGTGGTGTTCGGCTGCAAGTAGGTTTGAATGTCCATTAATAATTGCTTTAAAACATGAAAGAAAATTTTCGAATATCAAACCTTACATGATCATTAGCGGGAGAGGAGGTGTTCAGCTGCAAGAAGATGTGAATATCCACCCATAATTACTGAAAAATGGATAGGAAAAGATGCGAATGTCCAACTATAAATCATCAAAATTAGGAGTGGAGTTGTTCAGCTACAAGAAGGTATGAAAGTCCAACCATGGTTTGTAAAAAGCGGGTAAGAGAAGGTTCGAATACCCGAATATATACCATCAAAAGCGGAAGCGGGGGTGTTCGGCTGCAAGAAGGTGTGAACGTCCGACCAAAGTTTGTAAAAAGCAGTTAAGAAAAGGTTTTAATATCCAACCGAACATAATCAAAACCGGGAGCAGAGCTGTTCGACTGCAAGTAGGTGTGAATATCAGATCATAATTGCTGAAAAATGTGATAGAAAAGACTAGAATGCCGGACCATATATCATCAAAAGCGGGAGAGGTTGTGTTCGGCTGCAAGAAGGTGTGAATGTCCAGCCATAATTACTCACAAACGGGTAAGAAAAGGTACTATTACCAGACCATATATGATCAAAACAGGGAGCGGAGGCGGTTCAGCTGCAAGAAGGTTTGAATGTCCGACTAAAGTTTGTAAAAAGCGGGTAAGACAAGGTGTCAATTTCCGACAATGTATGATCAAAAGAGGAGCGGAGGTTTTCGGCTGCAAGAAGGTCTGAATGTCCACCCATAATTACTGAAAAATGGGTAAGAAAAGGTGCGAAAGCCCAACCGCACATGATCATAAGTGGATGAGAAGTTGTTCGACTGCAAGTAGGTGTGAATGTAAGATCATAATTTGTAAAAAGCGGGTAAGAAAAGGTAAGAATGCCCAACCATAAATTATCAAAAGCGGCAGCAGAGTGTCGGCTGGTGTTTATCAATGTCTAGATAGATTTCAACAAAAAACATCGTTGTACTTTGCAGTAAAAGAAAGTGCAAATCAAAAGTTTTAGGAATCCGAGAATAAGCTTATTTTCATGAGTTCTGCACGATTTCGGATTTTATGTATAAAATGAATTTCTTCACGCAAACTAAGTTAACACTGCTTTGTCCTTCATATGTACCCATTTCTACATATATTTCAAGCATAAACTTCCTCATATTACCCTGAATGAGAAAGAGCCACACTTGTGATTAAGCCATACCTCCCTTTTGAGGAGTTCTGCATGATTTGGGATTTTATCTATAAAATTAATTCCTTCACTCAAACTATGTTAAAACGGCTTTTACCTTCATATTTATCAATGTCTCGATAGATTTAAACAAAAAAAACACGTTGTACTTTGCAATAAAAGAAAGAGCCAATCAAAAGTTTTAGGAATCCGAGAATAAGCTTATTTTCATGAGTTCTGCACGATTTCGGATTTTATGTATAAAATGAATTCATTCACTTAAACCAAGTTAAAACTGCTTTTTCCTTCATATTTATCAATGTCTAGATCGACTTCAACAAAGAACAACATTGTATTTTGCAGTAGAAGAAAGAGCAACACTGAAGGATCAGGAATCCGAGAATAAGCTTATTTTCTTATGGGCAAGTGGGAACTGCTTTGTCCTTCATATTTATCAATGTGTAGATGGATTTCAACTTCTTCTACTGCAAAGTCCAATGTTTTTCTTTGTTGAAGTCGATCTAGACATTGATGAATATGGAAGGACAAAGCAGTTTTAACATAGTTTGAGTGAAGTAATGCATTTTATAAGCAAAATCCCAAATCATGCAGAACTCACGAAATGCTTTTTCTCGCTTTTCACTGCTTTTTACAAACTTTGGTCGGACGTTCACACCTTCTTGCATCCGAACACCTCCACTTCCGCTTTTGATGATGTATATTCGGGCATTCGAACCTTTTTTTACCCGCTTTTTACAAACCATTGTCGGACTTTCACACCTTCTTGCAGCCGAACACCACCTCTCCCGCTTTTGATGATGTATGGTCCAGTATTCTTACCTTTTCTAACACATTTTTCAGCAATTATGGTCGGACATTCACACCTACTCACAGCTGGACACCTCCGCTCCCGCTTTTGATCATACAATGTCGGGACATCGCTCCTTGTCTTACCAGCTTTTTACAAACTTTAGTCGAACATTCACACCTTCTTGCAGCTGAACACCTCCGCTCCCGCTTTTGATGATGTATAGTCGGGCTTTCGAGCCTTTTCTTACCCGGTTTTTACAAATTATGGTTGGACATTCAGACCTTGCAGCCGAACACCTCCGCTCTCTCTTTTGATCATACATTGTTGGGCATTCGCACCTTGTCTTACCCGCTTTTTACAAACTATAGTCAGACATTCACACCTTGCAGCTGAACCTCCGCTCCCTGTTTTGATCATCTATGGTCTGGCAATACTACCTTTTCTTCCCCCGTTTGTGAGTAATTATGGCTGGACATTCACACCTACTTGCAGTCGAACAGCTCTGCTCCCGCTTTTGATTATGTTTGGTTGGATATTCGAACCTTTTCTTAACTGCTTTTTACAAACCATGGTCGGACTTTCACACCTTCTTGTAGCCGAACAACTCCGCTCCCGCTATTGATTGTGTACAGTCGGGTATTTTAACCTTTTCTTACCCGCTTTTTACCAACTATGGTCGGACATTCACACGTCTTACAGCGGAACACCTCTGCTCCAGCTTTTGATGGTGTATAGTCGGGCATTCGAAGCTTTTCTTACCCGCTTTTTACAAACTATGGTCGGACATTCAAACCTTCTTGTATCCGAAAACCTCCGCTCTCTCTTTTGATCATACATTGTCGGACATTCGCACCTTTTCTTACCCGCTTTTTACAAACCATGGTCGGACTTTCACACCTTCTTGTAGCCGAACACATCCGCTCCCGCTATTGATTGTGTACAGTTGGGTATTTTAACCTTTTCTTACCCGCTTTTTACCAACTATGGTCGGACATTCACACCTTCGTACAGCGGAACACCTCCGCTCCCTCTTTTGATGGTGTATGTTCGGGCATTCAAACCTTTTCTTACCCGCTTTTTCCAAACTATGGTCGGCTATTCACAGCTTCCTCTCCACCATACTTGTATGGTGGGATATTCACACCCACTTGCATCCGAAGACCTCCGCCCCAAATTTTGTTGATATTTAGTCGGACATTCGCACCTTACCCGCTTTTGGCAAACTATGGCCTTCTTGCAGCCAAACACCTCTGATCTCGCTTTTGATGATGTAAGGTTGGGCATTCAGACCTTGCTTCACCTGCTTTTCACCAAATATAGTCGGACATTCACACCTTCTTGCAGCCGAACACTTCCGCTCCACCTTTTAGTGTTCTATCACACCTTTTTTTCACCGCATTTTATACATTATGGTTGGAAATTTTCAACCACTCTCATCCGAAGACCTCTCCTCCCGCTTTTGTTAATATATTTGAACTTTAGTCGGACATTCAAACCTTCTTGCAGCTGAACCACCTCCGCTCCCTGTTTTGATCATATATGGTCTGGCAATACTACCTTTTCTTACCCGTTTGTGAGTAATTATGGCTGGACATTCACACCTACTTGCAGCCGAACACAACCTCTCTCGCTTTTGATGATGTATGGACCGGCATTCTTACCTTTTCTAACACATTTTTCAGCAATTATGGTCGGAGATTCACACCTACTCACAGCCGAACAACTCCGCTCCCGCATTTGATGGTGTATAGTCGGGCATTCTCACCCTTTCTCATCAGCTTTTTGCAAATTATGATCTGACATTCACACCTACTTGCAGTCGAACAGCTCTGCTCCCGCTTTTGATTATGTATGGTTGGATATTCGAACCTTTTCTTAACTGCTTTTTACAAACTTTGGTTGGACGTTCACACCTTCTTGTAGCCGAACACATGCACTCCTGCTTTTGATGATGTATGGTTGGGCATTCGCACCTTTTTTTTACCCATTTTTCAGGTATTATGGGTGGACATTCACACCTTCTTGCAGCTGAACACCTCCTCTCCCACTTATGATCATGTGTGGTTTGATTTTCGAAAATTTTCTTTCATGTTTTCTAGCAATTATTGATGGACATTTAGACCTTCTTGCAGCTGAACACCACCTCTCCCGATTTTGATGATGTATGGACCGGCATTTTTACCTTTTCTAACACATTTTTCAGCAATTATGGTTGGAGATTCACACCTACTTGCAGCCGAACAACTCCGCTACCGCATTTGATGGTGTATAGTCGGGCATTCTCACCCTTTCTCATCAGCTTTTTGCAAATTATGATCTGACATTCACACCTACTTCCAGTCGAACAGCTCTGCTCCCGCTTTTGATTATGTTTGGTTAGATATTCGAACCTTTTCTTAACTGCTTTTTACAAACTTTGATCGGACGTTCACAATATCTTGCAGCCGAACACCTCCGCTTCCGCTTTTGATGGTGTATATTCGGGCATACGAACTTTTTCTTACCCGCTTTTTACAAACCAAGGTTGGACTTTCACACCTTCTCTTAGCTGAACAACTCCGCTCCCTCTTTTGATTGTGTACAGTCGGGTAATTTAACCTTTTCTTACCCGCTTTTTACCATCTATGGTCGGACATTCACACCGTCTTACAGCGGAACACCTCCGCTCCCTCTTTTGATGATGTATGGTTAGGCATTCGCACCTTTTCTTACCCTTTTTTCAGTAATTATGGGTAGACATTCACACCTTCTTGCAGCTGAACACCTCCTCTCCCGCTTATGATCATGTGCAGTTTGATATTCGAAAATTTTCTTTCATGTTTTCTAGCAATTATTGATGGACATTCAGACCGTCTTGCAGCTGAACACCTCCGCTCCCACTTTTGATGGTGTATAGTCGGGCTTTCGAGCCTTTTCTTCCCCGGTTTTTACAAATTATGGTTGGACATTCAGACCTTCTTGCAGCCGAAAACTTCCACTCCCTCTTTTGATCATACATTGTCGGACATTCGCACCTTTTCTTACCCGCTTTTTACAAACCATGGTCGGACTTTAACACCTTTTAGTAGCCAAACAACTCCGCTCCCGCTATTGATTGTGTACAGTCGGGTATTTTAACCTTTTCTTACCCGCTTTTTACCAACTATGGTTGGACATTCACACCTTCTTACAGCAGAACACCTCCGCTCCCTGTTTTGATTATGTATGGTTTGACATTCGCACCTTCTCTCACCCGCCTTTTACTATGGTCGGCCATTCACAGCTTCCTCTCCACCATACTTGTATGGTGGGATATTCACACCCACTTGCATCCGAAGACCTCCGCCCCCACTTTTGTTGATATTTAGTCGGTCATTCACACCTTACCCGTTTTCTTGCCGCCAAACACCTCTGATCTCGCTTTTGATTATGTAAGATTGGGCATTCAGACCTTGCTTTTCCTGCTTTTCACCAACTATATATATAACATTCACACCTTCTTGCAGCCGAACACTTCCGCTCCACCTTTTAGGTATCTATCACACCTTTTTTTTTCACCGCATTTTATAGATTATGGTTGGAAATTCTCGACCACTCATCCGAAGACCTCTCCTCCCGCTTTTGTTAATATATTTGAACTTTAGTCAGACATTCACACCTACTTGCAGCCGAACACCACCTCTTTAGCTTTTGATGATGTATGGTCCGGCATTCTTACCGTTTCTAACACATTTTTCAGCAATTATGGTAGGACATTCACACCTTCTTGCAGCTGAACACCTCCTCTCCCACTTATGATCATGTGCGGATTGATTTTCGAAAATTTTCTTTCATGTTTTCTATTAATTAAAAATGGACATTTAGACCTTCTTGCAGCTGAACACCTCCGCTCCCGCTTTTGATCATACATTGTCAGGCATTCGCACCTTGTCTTACCCGCTTTTTACAAAATTTAGTCGAACATTCACACCTTTTTGCAGCCGAACACAGTTTTTTGCAGCCGAATTTGGGCATTCGAACCTTTTCATACCCACTTTTTACCAACTATGGTCGGACATTCACACCGTCTTACAGCGGAACACCTCCGCTCCCTCTTTTGATGGTGTATGTTCGGGCATTCGAACCTTTTCTTACCCGCTTTTTACAAACTATGCTCGGACATACAAACCTTCTTGTAGCCGAACACATCCACTCCTACTTTTGATGATGTATGGTTGGGCATTCGAACCTACTTGTTGCCCGCTTTTCATTAATTATGGGTGGACATTCACACCTTCTTGCAGCGAAACACCTCCGCTCCCTCTTTTGATTGTGTATGTACAGGCATTCGAACCTTTTCTTACCTGCCTTTTACAAACTATGCTCGGACATTCAAACGTTCTTGTGGCCGAACACATCCACTTCTGCTTTTGATGATGTATAGTTGGGCATTCACACCTTTTCTTACCCATTTTTCAGTAATTATTGGTGGACTTTCACACCTTCTTGTAGCCGAACAACTCCGCTTCCGCTATTGATTGTGTACAGTCGGGTTTTTTAACCTTTTCTTACCCGCTTTTTACCAACTATGGTCGGACATTCGCAGCATCTTACAGCGGAACACCTCCGCTCCCTCTTTTGATGGTGTATGTTCGGGCATTCGAACTTTTTCTTACCAACTTTTTACAAACTATGGTCGGACATTCAAACCTTCTTGTAGCAGAACACATCCACTTCTTCTTTTGATGATGTATGGTTGGGCATTCGCACCTTTTCTTACCCATTTTTCAGGAATTATGGGTGGACATTCACACCTACTTGCAGTCGAACAGCTCTGCTCCCACTTTTGATTATGTTTGGTTGGATATTCGAACCTTTTCTTAACTGCTTTTTACAAACTTTGGTCGGACGTTCACAACTTCTTACAGCCGAACACCTCCGCTTCCGCTTTTGATGGTATATATTCGGGCATTCGAACCTTTTCTTACCCGCTTTTTACCAACTATGTTCGGACATTCACACCGTCTTTCAGCGGAACATCTCCGCTCCCTCTTTTGATGGTGTATGTTCAGGCATTCGCACCTTTTCTTACCCGCTTTTTACAAACTATGCTCGGACATTCAAACCTTCTTGTAGCCAAACACATCCACTCCTGCTTTTGTTGATGTATGGTTGGGCATTCGAACCTACTTGTTGCCCGCTTTTCATTAATTATGGGTGGATATTCACACCTTGTCGCAGCCAAACACCTCCGCTCCCTGTTTTGATCATGTATGGTTGGACATTCGCACCTTTTCTCACCCGCTTTTTGCAAACTATGGTCGGCCATTCACAGCTTCCTCTCCACCATACTTGTATGGTGGGATATTCACACCCACTTGCATCCGAAGACCTCCGCCCCCACTTTTGTTGATATTTAGTCGGTCATTCACACCTTACCCGTTTTCTTGCCGCCAAACACCTCTGATCTCGCTTTTGATTATGTAAGATTGGGCATTCAGACCTTGCTTTTCCTGCTTTTCACCAACTATATATATAACATTCACACCTTCTTGCAGCCGAACACTTCCGCTCCACCTTTTAGGTATCTATCACACCTTTTTTTTTCACCGCATTTTATAGATTATGGTTGGAAATTCTCGACCACTCATCCGAAGACCTCTCCTCCCGCTTTTGTTAATATATTTGAACTTTAGTCAGACATTCACACCTACTTGCAGCCGAACACCACCTCTTTAGCTTTTGATGATGTATGGTCCGGCATTCTTACCGTTTCTAACACATTTTTCAGCAATTATGGTAGGACATTCACACCTTCTTGCAGCTGAACACCTCCTCTCCCACTTATGATCATGTGCGGATTGATTTTCGAAAATTTTCTTTCATGTTTTCTATTAATTAAAAATGGACATTTAGACCTTCTTGCAGCTGAACACCTCCGCTCCCGCTTTTGATCATACATTGTCAGGCATTCGCACCTTGTCTTACCCGCTTTTTACAAAATTTAGTCGAACATTCACACCTTTTTGCAGCCGAACACAGTTTTTTGCAGCCGAATTTGGGCATTCGAACCTTTTCATACCCACTTTTTACCAACTATGGTCGGACATTCACACCGTCTTACAGCGGAACACCTCCGCTCCCTCTTTTGATGGTGTATGTTCGGCCATTCGAACCTTTTCTTACCCGCTTTTTACAAACTATGCTCGGACATACAAACCTTCTTGTAGCCGAACACATCCACTCCTGCTTTTGATGATGTATGGTTGGGCATTCGAACCTACTTGTTGCCCGCTTTTCATTAATTATGGGTGGACATTCACACCTTGTCGCAGCCAAACACCTCCGCTCCCTGTTTTGATCATGTATGGTTGGACATTCGCACCTTTTCTCACCCGCTTTTTGCAAACTATGGTCGGCCATTCACAGCTTCCTCTCCACCATACTTGTATGGTGGGATATTCACACCCACTTGCATCCGAAGACCTCCGCCCCCTTTTGGCAAACTATGGCCTTCTTGCAGCCAAAAACCTCTGATCTCGCTTTTGATGATGTAAGGTTGGGCATTCAGACCTTGCTTCACCTGCTTTTCACCAAATATAGTCGGACATTCACACCTTCTTGCAGCCGAACACTTCCGCTCCACCTTTTAGTTTTCTATGGGGCATTCACACCTTTTTTTACACCGCATTTTATAAAAACACCACAGGAACACCGTATTGAGGCTTTGTTCTGACCGCTCATTCGGTGTCGCGTTTCTTTCAAGCAATTCTCCTGGTTAGCCCGCACTCGGCTCGCTCCCAGAGCCGTGTTAAAGTCTGCTTTGCATTCACTCTCTTTTCTCAGCAGATTAAAAGAAACTTCCATCCTGCACCGCTGTTTGCTTTTTCACAAGAGCAGAGGAGAGCGCACCGTTCCCAGCGGCACTGCAGTACCGGGTCGATGCTTGGAGTGAACGGAGCAAGCTCCTTTTTCAACTCCTATTGATAAAAATCCATTTAATATGTAGTCCTTGCATAGACATATCACATATTAAACTGATAAGAACAGATACTACACTTGATCTTAGCCAAAAGGCCGAGAAGCGATATCTGTCCACTGGTTCACGTCCGAGGGCCCTTCCTGGCACAATGCGCACTTGTAGCGGTGTTCTTTTTATGGCCATAGTGTCACTTTGCACCTCCGCCCACCCGCTGCACTGAGCACTCTTCAGCCCTTTTAAATGGTATAACTTTACACTACCACACGCTCCAGCGAGCACCATTCAAGCAACAACTTTGCACTCCAGCTTCAAACATCGGCACAGTCGCAACAAGTAAGGCGACTCTACTCAGAGAAGTCACTCTGCACAGTAACAAGATTTCTTTTGCACAGACAGAAAGGGCTTCACCCGCAAAGTTAAAGCCTGCCAAAAATAGAAACAACTCATTAGTGCTGCTCTCCACGGAAGTCTTTAGCAAAAGGCGAAAGACTTGTACATTATGAAGAGAAACCAGTGTATGATTATCCATCACTGCAGGAGCAGGGCATCAGCCTAGTTGGCATAGCCACCTTCCCCATGGTGAGCTTTGCTTGGTTGAGACGCTTGCCCCCCCCCCTTGCTCCTCGGCTGACCAAGTAGGAACAATCAGGCCCTATTCGATGGCTGCCTTGTCTTTTAATCTGTGCAAAAGACAAGGCAGCCACAAACAACACGGGAACACCGTATTGAGGCTTTGTTCTGACTGCTCATTCGTATCTTAAGCATAATCTAATACGTGAGACAACGCCCTGGCACACAATCAAAAAAAAAAAGAGAGAGAGCGGTTTTGTGTCCCCACAGTCCATAATGTAGAAAAGAGAGAAAAAAGCCTTTCTGATTTGGTGTGTGTGCTCACAGTGCAGAGTGTAGAGAAAAGAGAGAAAAGAAAGCCGTTTTGGTGTCACGGATGTTGTGACTTACACACACACATTTCTGAATTGAGAAAGGAAATTATTTTAGAGAAAGCACTAGAGTTTAGATCCCACATTTGTTGATAGGCATTCATTTAATTTATCTTTTAATCAGTTTTAAAGTGAATACTAACTGAGAAATGAAAAAGGTGAAGAGTTTAGAAGCTTGGTTCAAGAGCAAAACTTGGTTTATGATCAGCTGAGTCTCTAAACAGAACAGCAAAGGGCTTCATCGAACATTTAAAAAAGATTCAGATTGTTAGAATATCCAGAATTTATAGGAATGGTGGTGATTACTCTTATTTTCTAGAATGGAAATAACTGCACCATGTCTGTTTTATGAATTTAAGGGGCTAAAAAGTTTTGTTCTCGTTTTTCTATGATTAACCGAATGTATGTGAGAGTCCAAACAGACAGAAGGGTTACGGCCGAGCGCTGGACCTTCCAAAAAAGATGAGACAGGCTGGACCTGTGCCATACTAGTTAAGACCTGCCTGTGGATAACAGGTTCATTAAACTCTCACATACACAAACTCACACACGTTCGCACACATACACCCATTCACACACACATTCTTGAACTTGCTGCAAGATTAAACATTTGCATTAACTGACTCCAGCAACTCTGAGTCTCATTGAGAGACTTTTCTCAACAATTGGGTTCTCAAACCAGATCTCAACGTTTTTTCCGCTTTCCAGGGTCGGAGCTGAAACCGTGCACGGGGGAGTCCAGTACTCCTAATGAAAGACCCCCTGCTGAATTGCGGTAATTAGGGGCCAGTGTCCACTGAAAGGGGGAAAAAGGGACGAGATCGTACTTTTGAATCAATGGCCAGAAGCCATTGGCAGTGCAGGCATCAACAATAATGGTGTTATTTCACCCATTAACACTTAAGGTACCTCATGCAGTGGCTGTGATATGGTTACTTAACAAAATATCTTTACCAGACATCTCTCCTACATAACAGTTCTTCTTTCACAGCCACACCTTGTTGTCGAGAGATGTGCTACACTTAATCCATCCACACTGCTACCTACCCCACAGATGGAAAGCCTCATGATTGCATGTCAGAAATAACCATCAGTGTTTTACCCAGGCCAGACTTAACTGATATACGTTATGAAAATGCAGAAATAACTATATTTATTCAACAGGTCAAGCAAAAAACCCTGATGGCACAAATGCTACAGGATTTGCAGTAGTAACAGAAACTGAAGTTTTCTTAAAACAACCACTACCAAAAAATTACTCGAATTGGTAGCTTTAACTGAAGCTTGTAAATTAAATAACAAAAAGGTTGTTAACCTTTACACTGACAGTCAGTATGCCTTCTCAACTGTACATGTGTTAACACAGCATTGGAAAAACAGGTATGTAGACATCCACAGCTAAATGTATAAACTACAAATATTTTAGCATTATTAGATGTTATTCAATTGCCATCTACAATAGACTCGTATGAATGACCGGAAGGAAAACCATACTGCCAAAGAATTTGTTTAAATATGCTGCAGTATTGAGCCACGGACCATGTCATGTCTCAACAGGAGGGATGGAAGCAATAATGAACCAGGTTTTTACAGCATATGGTTTTACTAATTATTGAATTTTTTTTTTAGAATAAATAAATTAATAAAGTTTTGTCTAGCAGGTCAAATATGTGCAAAATACATTCCACAGGGCAATCTAAGACCAAAACGAAGATAATTCCCTAAGCCAGTGTATCTTTTTCAACATATTTGTTTGGATTTCATTATTTCATTATTGTGTAGATTTCATTGAACTAAATAAATGTTAAGGGAAACGATTCTGCTCAGTGACAACAGAGGTTTTTACCAAATGGTCTGAAATATTTCCATGTGCACAAGCAGATGCACTCTCAGTAGCAAAATCACGCGTAAAATAACTCATTTCTAGATTTGAAATTCCTGAAAAGATCTTCAGTGATAATTTGACACACTTTGTAAACAATGTCATCTCACTGATGGCAAAGAACTTAAAATAGACCTTAGAAACCACTGTGATATAGAAGGTTTCGCTAACACATTGGAAATGTTTTACTATTTACATATGCATGTGCAGTGAAGAATTGCTTGCTGCTGATAAATGCAAAGAAGAACAGCTTACACATAGATGCTCACATATAGGCTGCTGAATGCAATGAAGACCTGCTTATCCAGTAAAGTTCAATGTCAATGTGTAATATTCAATTAGGATTTGCAAAACAGTGAAGTTAAACAATGAATGGGTCCATAGTCGGTATGAGAAGACTACAGGAATATTTACCTGGGTGTACGTTCAAACAGAGATGAGAAAATTGCGATAAATTATTGTTTGTTTGTTTGTTAGTATGTATATGAATGTTATGTGTATAAACTGTGTTGAGTTATAGTTACTCAGTAGTGTCTCAGTGAAACAACCGACGGGGGAAGCCTTGCGGTGACAACAAAAGCAGTGTTTTACTGATCAGTCAAGTTGCTCCAGTGTACTCCATACAAACTGGTTGGCTACTGAAGGGATAGAAAATGGGGAATACTTGTTTTAAAGCAAACAAGGAATTAGATGGGAAAAATACATGTTTTAACGGGACCCAGACAATATTATATAGATGTCGCCACTGAAGTAAAGAACATTTACGTGGGATGGTGTGAGGGTCCTCGTTTGGCTGACGTTCGCCGATATGCTCGCCATGCTCAGAACCAAGTTGAGACGCGTAAGACAACCAAAAGGGACAAGTGTGAAAAGGAGCTGCATTTGGCAACCATGACCATGTATTATGCAGTTGGTGTAAACAGAGGACGAGGCCGAAGTCGAAGACGTGGACGTGTGGGAGAGGAGGTCAAAATGGGCCACGCCAGAGCTATGATCCGAATATTTGTTTTTACTGTGGCCAGACTGGACACTGGAAGAAGGACTGTCCACAGCTAAAAAGTGATGAAATTGGGCAAAAGGCTGACTGAGGGTGGGAGGCAGGTTCTGGACGTCACACGGCAGCGGAGCTTCCACTAATGGGTGATAGCACAAACACACTCACACATTTTTCCTGCTCTGTGTAGTGAAGCAACGCTTGCCGACTGTGATTCACGTAGTAAAGTTTTGCATGCTATTTCCGTCCTAGAGCAAAGATATTTCTCTCAGAATATAGGAACTTATGTTCATCAGTAGTGACGTCAGGGGAGTTTGATTGTCCTCCAAAGTTAAGTGGAAACCACGTTTACTGTATGTCTGCATCAGGCCAGGTTGTGAAGGAGAAAATGACAATGCCCATTGCGTGTTGTCACTCCCGATGAGCTCTCCTTCAAACACTCATTTTTGTTATCAGAGTTGTGTCCCATTAACCTGATGGGCTGTGATCTCATGTGTAAATTAGGCATTATTTTAACTTCTACACCAGAGGGTGTTAAGGTTATGTTACAGCCTGACAAAGTTTTCACAGCAGTGCAGTTTGATTCATCGGCACTTACATATGCTTATGAGTGGAAACTTCCCAGCTCTCCTTTTTCACAACAACTAGTGGAAGAAGCAAAAGCGTTAGTTTCACCCCTTTCTGATTTCATGCAACCTACTGATTTGCACTGCACATCACACATTTCTTTGGGGCCTGACAATGAAGAAGAATGAGAAGAAGTGAAAAAATATGTGCGCCTACTTTATTGGCTGTGTCGCTCACTCCAGAGCACTTCGATTTTTTTAATGTTTGTGGTACTCGCCCTCACATTTCCTTGGCCAAACGTACACACTGGCAGTGACAAGGTGTGGGAGAGTTTGTTGCTACATGTCAGAAAGAAATGGAGTGGACTGTTTCACCTGCTGATCCAAATTTGATGTTTTCTGAACGATTGTCAGCATACAAAAAAATATTTTTGAGTACAATGCATTGTCAAAGAACTGTGGACTTAATTCCTACCACAGAATCACATTTTGAAGCATGTTTTTTATCTGAAACAGATTTGTCTTCGATACCCATGTTGGCTGAAGTGCCCAATGATCTTTGGGCTAAGAGCAAATATGATGTGGGGTTGATAAAAGGCTGTGAACCAGTAATTGTCACCCCTAAATCAGACTTTTGTCCATGTAAAAAACAATACCCTTTTAAGCCTGAAGCAATTAAAGGGATTAAACCTGTTTTTCAATCTTTTCAGAAAACAGGCGTTATTGTTCCTTTTGAAAATTCACCTGTGCTTACTCCATTGTTTCCTGTTAAAAAGATTAAAGATGCTGGCCAGCCAGATGAATGGCGTTTTGTACAGGACCTCCAAGCGGTGAATGCTGCAGTTCAGCCACATGCTCCTACTGTGCCCAACCCACACACTATTTTGTCTCAAATTACATCAGATGCACAGTTTTTCTCAGTGGTTGACTTGTCGCCAGTGCACCCTGATAGCCCATTTTGGTTTGCTTTTTAGTTTGAAGGGAGATCTTGGACTTTTACCCGGTTATGCCAGGGGTACTGTGAAAGTCCCACTATTTACAATGCTGCCCTCAAAGCTAGTCTGGATTAACTTCAATCAACCACAGGCTCTGCTCTTTTGCAGTATGTGGATGACATCCTTTTATGTAGTCCATCTAAACAACAGTGTGAAAAAGACCAAATGACTCAAATAACTTTCTTGCTTTCAAAATTTTTCCTCTAGTGACGCTGACTTAGAGAGGGATGAAGATAATCATGTTTAATTGTTCATGTTTTGATTGTTTATCATTGGACCCTTTATTACTATGATGCCTGCATTTTAAACTCACGTTGTGTGCAAATGCAGGCTGATGTTTTACAGATAAAGTTATTATTTTCCTTGTTTCTTTTGGGTTGATTAATATAATGGTATTATTATAATCAAAAGGGAGGAATGTAATGGAAAATAATTCTTATATGCATTGTATTGAGTGTTACTGTGTATAACCTGCAAATGACCGAGCTGCAAGGTACCACCCTGCCCTGTTTTCTTAAATTCCTCTTTACAATGGTGGGCTTGTTATAATGAGATAGGTGCACTTTAGGGGGGACAGGGTTAGGCTGGTATTTACGAGTGTGTCTGGGTAACCTCAACTGATGGTTGGGGAGGAAAGTTAGAAGAACAATCAATTATACCCAAAAACAGATGACGTGATGAGCGGGCAATATAACTGTGTGTTTTTGCTTCAGTGGTCAGAGCAACTCTGTATTCTGTACTGTGTTGTTCTCTCTTGCAAGATATTATTATTAAAGCCTCTTATCTCCTCACAAGAAAATAACTGACTCCCCAAATGCAAGTGTCAGGACAAATGATCAAACTTCTCCAAGCTTCAGTCTGCAGAGAAGTACAAGACAGGGTTGCTCACTTTCTCCCTCACTTTTTGCTATTTTCATCAAACCTTTAGCAGCTGCTATCAGACAAGATAGAAATATTAAAGACATCCAACCCCAAAATATTGAGCATAAAATAAGTCTTTATGCTGATGATGTATTACTTTTCCTTCAGAACTCACAGACGTCTCTCACTCACACGATCACACTCATAAATAAATTCTCAGCACTTTCTGACTACTCTATCAATTGGTCTAAGACCACAGTTCTGCCCATTAACTGTAGGGTCCAGAATATACCTGCGATCACTTTACAGTCAGGAAATATTAGATATTTAGGCATAAACATTTCCTCCAGGCTCTCAGAGCTAACAAAGCTAATTTATGTGCAATTATTAAAGACAGTAGAGGACAATCTCTCTCGTTGGAAGTCCTTACCTATATCACTTATGGGGAGAGTTACAACCATTAAAATGATGATACTACCAAAAGTTAACTATTTGTTCTCAATGATCCCCATAAAACCAACCTGCTACTTGGTTTAAGTCACTAGATTCATGCATCTCCAAATTTCTGTGGAAAAACAAACCACCGCGTATTAGTTTAAAAACCCTACAGAAGACCAAGGACAGTGGTGGATTAGATTTACCTAATTTTCAGCACTATTCCTTAGCCAATAGGTTACGGTATATATCAAAATGGTTTAAACCTAGCCCAATAGATGAACATGGATAAATATAGAACAAGCATTGTGTGATAATCTGTAAATCTCTGACCTGCCACTTATTAGTCAAAACGTAAAAAATCACAAATGTTTCAAAAGCATTAACATCAGCACCTCTCTGACAGCCTGGTGGGAATTTCTTAAAATAACAAAGTCTTCACTTGTCCCGTGTAAGCTTACACCCATCTGGAACAATCCTGACATCCTGCAAAACAAAAAAATGCTAAACTTTACTCTATGGAAGATCAAAGGAATCAAACATCTGGAACATATAATCCAAAATGGACATTTTATTTCATTTGATGAGCTCATATCACAACATGAGATAGGCAGCAATAAATTCCTAGAATATCAACAACTTAAGTCTATAATAACAAAGAAATATATCCTCCACCAACCAGACTTACAACTCCCAATTAGGGTAGCAGAATTTCTAAGCATCTGCACCCCAAAACTACTATCAAAAATATATAAATTATTGTCTAAGATAGATGACACAATGTCTCTACCGTCCTCAAAATGGGAGGCAGATTTATCCATCAGTTCTAGTCATAGCTTCTGGCCACAAATATGTTTGAACACCTTCAGAATGACTCAAAATCCTAATTTACAGCTCATACAATACAAAATTCTTCATAGAACACACTATACAGGACAAAGGATGTTCAGGATGGGTCTAACACACTCAAACATCTGCTCACATTGCACAGATAACACACCTGATGATTATGCACACGCTTTGTGGTTTTGTGCGCCTGTCCAGAAGTTCTGGCTTGAAGTCTGTGCGGACCTGTCAACATGGCTAAAGTGTAGCATTCCTGCATGCCCCACACTGTGCATACTGGGTGACTTAGACAACATCAACGTGGAATTTAGCTTAGCACACATGATCCTCACAGTGTTATGTATAGCAAAGAAAACTATTCTCATGAACTGGAAAGCGAAGAACAATCTGTGTATTAACCAGTTTAGAAATCGCTCTGGGCGGTTGGGTGTGTGCTGGGGGGGGCTGTGTGGCTTCGGGCGTCTGGTGGTCTCTCGGGTCGTGGGGACCGGGTTGGTCATTGTTGGGGGGGACTGTGTGTCGGGCTTGGAGGGCAGTTTTGGGGGCTTGCGGGTGGGGCTGTCTTGCGGTGTGGGGCGGGGTCCCTTAGGGGCCTTGGGGTGGTGGCTGCTGGCTCTGTACCGGGTGACCGGGCCGCTCTGGCGTGGGTGGTGGAGCTGGGCCTGGACCTGGTGGCTTGCCGCTGCCTTGCGCCCGGGGCGGGGCCCTGCCTGTGCCTGGGGGGTCTGGGTTGCCCTGGACATGCCACAGTATGCGTGGGTTGGTGCAGGTCCTGGTGCCGGCCTTGTTGCTCTGGGAACTCCAAGGTGTCCGCAGGTGGTTGTTTTTTTTAGGGTGTTGGGGCGTGCGGTGAGGAGGAGGGGGTCTGTATGGGGGTGTGCTTTTCCCCAGTTGGGGGGGGCCTGGGGGGTTCTGGGTGATGGTGGGTCTCAGGCCCGGGCTGCTGCGACTGGTGTAACCGGGTGATTTGTTTGTTTGTTTGTTTGATTTTTGTTGTTGTTTGTTTGTTTTTGTAGAGGTCCTCCGGGATGGGGTTGGGTTGAGTGGGGTGGGGCGGGATGGGTTCCTTCTGGGGGTACAGTAGCTCCCGGAATATGGTGACTGCAGGCCCCGAGCCTGGTGGACATCAGGCCCTCCTGCCCTGTGTTGGGTCCCAGGTAGCGGGGATGCCTATTGCAGCCAGTCTCTGGCTGCCCTCTCTGGGGTGGGAGGGACAAGGAGGATGAATTAATTATTCTGCTAGTTTATATATTGTAAACATAAACAATAAACATTTATAAAACTTCCCTTGGCAAAGCAAATCTGTTTGGCATAAAGGTATTCAGACTACAATTCTAGTGCAGCAAGTTCAAGAATGTGTGTGTGTATGGGTGTATGTGTGCGAACGTGTGTGAGTTTGTGTGTGTGAGAGTTTAAAGAACCTGTTATCCACAGGCAGGTCTTAACTAGTATGGCACGGGTCCAGCCTGTCTCATCTTTTTTGGAAGGTTCAGCGCTCGGCCGTAACCCTTCTGTCTGTTTGGACTCTCACATACATTCGGTTAATCATAGAAAAACGAGAACAAAACTTTTTAGCCCCTTAAATTCATAAAACAGATATGGTGCAGTTATTTCCATTCTAGAAAATAAGAGTAATCACCACCATTCCTATAAATTCTGGATATTCTAACAATCTGAATCTTTTTTAAATGTTCGATGAAGCCCTTTGCTGTTCTGTTTAGAGACTCAGCTGATCATAAACCAAGTTTTGCTCTTGAACCAAGCTTCTAAACTCTTCACCTTTTTCATTTCTCAGTTAGTATTCACTTTAAAACTGATTAAAAGAAAAATTAAATGAATGCCTATCAACAAATGTGGGATCTAAACTCTAGTGCTTCCTCTAAAATAATTTCCTTTCTCAATTCAGAAATGTGTGTGTGTAAGTCACAACACCCGTGACACCAAAACGGCTTTCTTTTCTCTCTTTTCTCTACACTCTGCACTGTGAGCACACACAACAAATCAGAAAGGCTTTTTTCTCTCTTTTCTACATTATGGACTGTGGGGACACAAAACCGCTCTCTCTTTTTTTTTTTTTGATTGTGTGCCAGGGCGTTGTCTCACGTATTAGATTATGCTTAAGATACGAATGGGTTTATCAGTCACATCAGAATCCATACATACTGATCCTACCGTAATAAAATGGTCGGATCTTATCAAACACACTTTGTTTCTTGTGAAAAGTCAGCCAAACAGCGTATACACGTCAAGACACTGAATCAAGTTTGCCACAAGAACTCATAAGTTTGGCAGTATTGCTCTGCCGTCAGCAATCATACACCCATTTTATTTTCATGAGACATGTGCAGGCACCTGTTCATCTACTGTTCTATCACTATGAATTAGTTTATCTATTATCAATAAGGATACTTCTACAACTACTATCAAAGTATGTCCGGACTTCTTATGTTGTCAGTTGCTATATATGAATAAGTGGGTTGCTACTGAAAAGCATTAAGCATGTCACACAGCCCAAACATATAACATTTCAGGACACACCACACAGTTAACAACCACAGTGAAGCATGTCAAAGCCCAAACATGTAACATTCAACAGGACACTTACACAACACATTCAAATCAAACAGTCAGACAACATACAAGAACCTATACCCCAGCCGGCATTGCTCCCTGCCTATTTTCCTACAACTCACTATGTGTGCGCACACCTTTATTCACAAACTCTTCAACTTATACTCTTTTACCGAAGCTGCTACAGCTCGATTGGCCAAATACCCTTAGATCCTATTTCGGTGAATTTGACATCTGCCTTGTATGTAACAGATTAGCGGTTTAGCAGTTTTAATTTAGTTTGAGTGAAGGAATTCATTTTATAGCAAAATCCGAAATCGTGAAGAACTCATGAAAGTAAGCTTATTCTCGGATTCCTGAAACTTTAGATTTGTTCTTTCTTTTACTGCAAAGTACAACGTTGAGCAGCACTAATGAGTTGTTTCTATTTTTGGCAGGCTTTACCTTTGCGAATGAAGCCCTTTCTGTCTGTGCAAAAGAAATCTTGTTACTGTGCAGAGTGACTTCTCTGAGTAGAGTCGCCTTACTTGTTGCGACTGTGCCGACGTTCGAAGCTGGAGTGCAAAGTTGTTGCTTGAATGGTGCTCGCTGGAGCGTGTGGTAGTGTAAAGTTATACCATTTAAAAGGGCTGAAGAGTGCTCAGTGCAGCGGGTGGGCGGAGGTGCAAAGTGACACTATGGCCATAAAAAGAACACCGCTACAAGTGCGCATTGTGCCAGGAAGGGCCCTCGGACGTGAACCAGTGGACAGTTATCGCTTCTCGGCCTTTTGGCTAAGATCAAGTGTAGTATCTGTTCTTATCAGTTTAATGTCTGATATGTCCTCTATGCGAGACTACATATTAAATGGATTTGTATCAATAGGAGTTGAAAAAGGAGCTTGCTCCGTTCACTCCAAGCATCGACCCGGTACTGCAGTGCCGCTGGGAACGGTGCGCTCTCCGCTGCTCTTGTGAAAAAGCAAACAGCGGTGCAGGATGGAAGTTTCAGGGAGCCTAAGATGAAACTTTCTTTTAATCTGCTGATAAAAGAGAGTGAATGCGAAGCAGACTTTAACGCGGCTCTGGGAGCGAGCCGAGTGCGGGCTAACCGGGAGAATTGCTTGAAAGAAACGCGACACCGAATGAGCAGTCAGATCAAAGCCTCAATACGGTGTTCCCGTGTTGTTTGTGGCTGCCTTGTCTTTTGCACAGAGTAAAAGACAAGGCAGCCATCGAATAGGGCCCGATTGTTCCTACTTGGTCAGCCGAGGAGCAAGGGGGGGGAGCAAGCGTCTCAACCAAGCAAAGCTCACCATGGGGAAGGTGGCTATGCCAACTAGCCTGATGCCCTGCCCAGCAGTACACTGGTTTCTCTTCATAATGTACAAGTCTTTCGCCTTTTACTAAAGACTTCCGTGGAGAGCAGCACTAATGAATTGTTTCTATTTTTGGCAGGCTTTACCTTTGCGGGTGAAGCCCTTTCTGTCTGTGCAAAAGAAATCTTGTTACTGTGCAGAGTGACTTCTCTGAGTAGAGTCACCTTACTTGTTGCGACTGTGCCGATGTTGCTTGAATGGTGCTCGCTGGAGCGTGCGGTAGTGTAAAGTTATACCATTTAAAAGGGTTGAAGAGTGCTCAGTGCAGCGGGTGGGTGGAGGTGCAAAGTGACACTATGGCCATAAAAAGAACACCGCTACAAGTGCGCATTGTGCCAGGAAGGGCCCTCGGACGTGAACCAGTGGACAGTTATCGCTTCTCGGCCTTTTGGCTAAGATCAAGTGTAGTATCTGTACTTATCAGTTTAATATGTGATATGTCTATGCAAGGACTACATATTAAATGGATTTTTATCAATAGGAGTTGAAAAAGGAGCTTGCTCCGTTCACTCCAAGCATCTACAAGAAGGTGTGAATGGCCGACCATTTTTTGTAAATAGCGGGTAAGAAAAGGTGCGAATGCCCGACAATACACCATCAAAAGCGGGAGCAGAGGGGTTCAGCTGCAAGAAGGTCTGAATTTCCAACCATAATTTGTAAAAACCGGGGAAGAAAAGGCTCGAAAGCCCGACTATACACCATCAAAAGCGGGAGCAGAGGGGTTCAGCTGCAAGAAGGTCTGAATTTCCATCAATAATTGCTAGAAAACATGAAAGAAAATTTTCGAATATCCAACCGCACATGATCATAAGTGGGAGAGGAGGTGTTCAGCTGCAAGAAGGTGTGAATGTCCACCCATAATTCCTGAAAAATGGGTAAAAAAAGGTGCGAATGCCCAACCATACATCATCAAAAGCATGTGTGAATGTCAGATCATAATTTGCAAAAACCTGATTGTGTGCAGCTGAACACCTCTGCTCCCGCTTTTGATGGTGTATAGTCGGGCTTTCGAGGCTTTTCTTCAACGGTGTTTACAAATTATGGTTGGAAATTCAGACCTTGCAGCCGAACACCTACGCTCCCTCTTTTGATCATACATTGTCGGGCATTCGCACCTTGTCTTACCCGCGTTTTACAAACCATGGTCGGACTTTCACACCTTCTTGTAGCTGAACAACTCCGCTCCCGCTATTGATTGTGTACAGTCGGGTATTTTAACCTTTTCTTACCCGCTTTTTACCAATTATGGTCGGACATTCACACCGTCTTACAGCGGAACACCTCCGCTCCCTCTTTTGATGATGTATGGTCCGGCATTCTTACCGTTTCTAACACATTTTTCAGCAATTATGGTAGGACATTCACACCTTCTTGCAGCTGAACACCTCCTCTCCCACTTATGATCATGTGCGAATTGATTTTCGAAAATTTTCTTTCATGTTTTCTATTAATTAAAAATGGACATTTAGACCTTCTTGCAGCTGAACACCTCCGCTCCCGCTTTTGATCATACATTGTCAGGCATTCGCACCTTGTCTTACCCGCTTTTTACAAAATTTAGTCGAACATTCACACCTTTTTGCAGTCGAACACAGTTTTTTGCAGCCGAATTTGGGCATTCGAACCTTTTCATACCCACTTTTTACCAACTATGGTCGGACATTCACACCGTCTTACAGCGGAACACCTCCGCTCCCTCTTTTGATGGTGTATGTTCGGGCATTCGAACCTTTTCTTACCCGCTTTTTACAAACTATGCTCGGACATTCAAACCTTCTTGTAGCCGAACACATCCACTCCTGCTTTTGATGATGTATGGTTGGGCATTCGAACCTACTTGTTGCCCGCTTTTCATTAATTATGGGTGGACATTCACACCTTGTCGCAGCCAAACACCTCCGCTCCCTGTTTTGATCATGTATGGTTGGACATTCGCACCTTTTCTCACCCGCTTTTTGCAAACTATGGTCGGCCATTCACAGCTTCCTCTCCACCATACTTGTATGGTGGGATATTCACACCCACTTGCATCTGAAGACCTCCGCCCCCACTTTTGTTGATATTTAGCCGATCATTCGCACCTTACCCGCTTTTGGCAAACTATGGCCTTCTTGCAGCCAAAAACCTCTGATCTCGCTTTTGATGATGTAAGGTTGGGCATTCAGACCTTGCTTCACCTGCTTTTCACCAAATATAGTCGGACATTCACACCTTCTTGCAGCCGAACACTTCCGCTCCACCTTTTAGTTTTCTATGGGGCATTCACACCTTTTTTTACACCGCATTTTATAAAAACACCACAGGAACACCGTATTGAGGCTTTGTTCTGACCGCTCATTCGGTGTCGCGTTTCTTTCAAGCAATTCTCCTGGTTAGCCCGCACTCGGCTCGCTCCCAGAGCCGTGTTAAAGTCTGCTTTGCATTCACTCTCTTTTCTCAGCAGATTAAAAGAAACTTCCATCCTGCACCGCTGTTTGCTTTTTCACAAGAGCAGAGGAGAGCGCACCGTTCCCAGCGGCACTGCAGTACCGGGTCGATGCTTGGAGTGAATGGAGCAAGCTCCTTTTTCAACTCCTATTGATAAAAATCCATTTAATATGTAGTCCTCGCATAGAGGACATATCAGACATTAAACTGATAAGAACAGATTTTTTTTTTTTTTTTTTTTTATTACAAAACTTCCAAGAAACATTTAGAACAACATGACAAACCAATCAAAGCAATGCTTTACATGTCCGACACAAAAACCATACAAACATAAGAAACAACCACAAAGAAACACTACCCGCTCATGAAAATAAAGTCTTCCATCGCTCTCTTGCAGCGTGATACCCGTACTTTTCCTCCTCCATTCTTCTCATGCGTCCAATCTCTGCCCTCACCCTTGCCACCACCCTTCCCACCTGCCAGTCCACATTGTTTTTAATCAACGCCGTCCTTGCATCCCACAGCGCCACCTTTCCCATAGACAGAACCAACCATAACAGAAAACCCTCCCTACCTTTCCCCCTTAAACCCAAGCCCAGCATTATCATGTCATACTTTAAAGACCCCAATCTTGGAAAAAAAAGAACCAACTCAACCCACACTTTTGTTGCAAACCCACATTCCCAAAACACATGCTCAATTGTCTCATCAGCCCCACACCCCTCCCTTGGGCACAAACTCCCCCGTGTCAACCCGTGTCTATTTAAAACTTCCCTGACTGGCAACCTCCTGTGTAAGGCGAGCCAATTTATATCCCTCGCCCTGTTTGTGAGACCTTTCTGCTGTGTGAAAACCCACCCTTGTTGCCCCACCCCATACACCCCCACCGGCCCCCTTTTTTCCACCAGAGCCCTGTACAGGCGCCGGTGACTGAAGCACAGGTCCCCCTCCTGACACTCTGGGTGCTTTTTCCCCCAGCATACCACCTGCCTATAATACGGGGGTAAGACATCCCCCTTTGGCTTTCGATTGTCCCATAACACCAATCTCCTGAAGGGGAATGACAACCAAAACAGCAAAAGTGCCTGAAAATGATGGCCACTGGTCTGTTGCACAGACCTGCACAAAAAGGAAAAGAAAACCACATCCAACTTAAGTGGGATGTCCGGCACACCCCTCCCTCCCATCCGAACTTCCTGGTACATCCACTCCCTTCTCACATATTCATACCCCCCCCATACAAAGGAAAAAACATCTCTCATGAAACTTCTCCTATATTGAGGAGGTAAAGGAAAAACATACGCTAGGTATACCAAAAATGGCAAAATATCAGCCTTCAAAACCAGCACTCTACCACTTAAGGAAAGTTGCCGGGATTTCCACAGCCCCATCCGCGAACGGGCTGCAGCCAGACGCCTTCCCCAATTTAATGCTGCACTCCCTTCTCCCTGAAACTCTACCCCCAGGACTCTCACTGGGCCCTGGCACTGGGGCAGACCAGCTAGGCCTCCCACCCTACCAGCCCATGGTCCAAAAAACTTAATGGTGGACTTCCCTAAGTTCACCTTGGCCCCCGACACTATTGAAAAACTCTCCACCACTTTCAACAGCCGTGTGACCGACCTCTCTGTTGTCAAAAAAAAGGTCATGTCATCCGCATACTGCATCACTGTCAACTTGTCCGGACCTGCTCCAGGAAGGTGCAGACCCACCACACCCGGGTCCCCCCGCACCACCGAACCCAGCGGCTCCATGTAAGCCACAAAGAGCAGCGGGGAGAGTGGGCATCCCTGCCTCACCCCAGTTCTCTGTGCCACCACTGTACCCAAGTGCCCGTTCACCATAACTCTGCTCCCCACCCCCTTGTACATGATCTCCAACCACTCTATAAAACGGGGCCCAAATCCCATCCTCTCCAAAACTGCAAAAAGAAACCTGTGGTTCACCCTGTCAAACGCTTTCTCCATATCTAACCCCACCAAACTCATATTGATCCCCCGCTCCTCCACCCAATGAATACAGTCCCTCACCAATCCCAGATTCCACTGTATTAGCCTTCCCTCCACCCCACACGTCTGATCCTCATGGATTACATGAGGTAGAGCCTTCCGAAGACGACCAACTAGGACTCGAGCCACAATTTTGTAGTCCACACAGAGCAACGTGATCGGCCTATAGCTTTCCATTCGCTCCCTGTTTTGATCATGTATGGTTGGACATTCGCACCTTTTCTCACCCGCTTTTTGCAAACTATGGTCGGCCATTCACAGCTTCCTCTCCACCATACTTGTATGGTGGGATATTCACACCCACTTGCATCCGAAGACCTCCGCCCCCACTTTTGTTGATATTTAGCCGATCATTCGCACCTTACCCGCTTTTGGCAAACTATGGCCTTCTTGCAGCCAAAAACCTCTGATCTCGCTTTTGATGATGTAAGGTTGGGCATTCAGACCTTGCTTCACCTGCTTTTCACCAAATATAGTCGGACATTCACACCTTCTTGCAGCCGAACACTTCCGCTCCACCTTTTAGTTTTCTATGGGGCATTCACACCTTTTTTTACACCGCATTTTATAAAAACACCACAGGAACACCGTATTGAGGCTTTGTTCTGACCGCTCATTCGGTGTCGCGTTTCTTTCAAGCAATTCTCCTGGTTAGCCCGCACTCGGCTCGCTCCCAGAGCCGTGTTAAAGTCTGCTTCGCATTCACTCTCTTTTCTCAGCAGATTAAAGAAACTTCCATCCTGCACCGCTGTTTGCTTTTTCACAAGAGCAGAGGAGAGCGCACCGTTCCCAGCGGCACTGCAGTACCGGGTCGATGCTTGGAGTGAACGGAGCAAGCTCCTTTTTCAACTCCTATTGATAAAAATCCATTTAATATGTAGTCCTTGCATAGACATATCACATATTAAACTGATAAGTACAGATTTTTTTTTTTTTTTTTTTTTTTTTTTTTTTTATTACAAAACTTCCAAGAAACATTTAGAACAACATGACAAAACAGTCAAAGTAATGCTTTACATGTCCGACACAAAAACCATACAAACATAAGAAACAACCACAAAGAAACACTACCCGCTCATGAAAATAAAGTCTTCCATCGCTCTCTTGCAGCGTGATACCCGTACTTTTCCTCCTCCATTCTTCTCATGCATCCAATCTCTGCCCTCACCCTTGCCACCACCCTTCCCACCTGCCAGTCCACATTGTTTTTAATCAACGCCGTCCTTGCATCCCACAGCGCCACCTTTCCCATAGACAGAACCAACCATAACAGAAAACCCTCCCTACCTTTCCCCCTTAAACCCAAGCCCAGCATTATCATGTCATACTTTAAAGACCCCAATCTTGGAAAAAAAAGAACCAACTCAACCCACACTTATGTTGCAAACCCACATTCCCAAAACACATGCTCAATTGTCTCATCAGCCCCACACCCCTCCCTTGGGCACAAACTCCCCCGTGTCAACCCGTGTCTATTTAAAACTTCCCTGACTGGCAACCTCCTGTGTAAGGCGAGCCAATTTATATCCCTCGCCCTGTTTGTGAGACCTTTCTGCTGTGTGAAAACCCACCCTTGTTGCCCCACCCCATACACCCCCACCAGCCCCCTTTTTTCCACCAGAGCCCTGTACAGGCGCCGGTGACTGAAGCACAGGTCCCCCTCCTGACACTCTGGGTGCTTTTTCCCCCAGCATACCACCTGCCTATAATACGGGGGTAAGACATCCCCCTTTGGCCTTCTATTGTCCCAGGACACCAATCTCCTGAAGGGGAATGACAACCAAAACAGCAAAAGTGCCTGAAAATGATGGCCACTTGTCTGTTGCACAGACCTGCACAAAAAGGAAAAGAAAACCACATCCAACTTAAGTGGGATGTCCGGCACACCCCTCCCTCCCATCCGAACTTCCTGGTACATCCACTCCCTTCTCACATATTCATACCCCCCCCATACAAAGGAAAAAACATCTCTCATGAAACTTCTCCTATATTGAGGAGGTAAAGGAAAAACATACGCTAGGTATACCAAAAATGGCAAAATATCAGCCTTCAAAACCAGCACTCTACCACTTAAGGAAAGTTGCCGGGATTTCCACAGCCCCATCCGCGAACGGGCTGCAGCCAGACGCCTTCCCCAATTTAATGCTGCACTCCCTTCTCCCTGAAACTCTACCCCCAGGACTCTCACTGGGCCCTGGCACTGGGGCAGACCAGCTAGGCCTCCCACCCTACCAGCCCATGGTCCAAAAAACTTAATGGTGGACTTCCCTAAGTTCACCTTGGCCCCCGACACTATTGAAAAACTCTCCACCACTTTCAACAGCCGTGTGACCGACCTCTCTGTTGTCAAAAAAAAGGTCATGTCATCCGCATACTGCATCACTGTCAACTTGTCCGGACCTGCTCCAGGAAGGTGCAGACCCACCACACCCGGGTCCCCCCGCACCACCGAACCCAGCGGCTCCATGTAAGCCACAAAGAGCAGCGGGGAGAGTGGGCATCCCTGCCTCACCCCAGTTCTCTGTGCCACCACTGTACCCAAGTGCCCGTTCACCATAACTCTGCTCCCCACCCCCTTGTACATGATCTCCAACCACTCTATAAAACGGGGCCCAAATCCCATCCTCTCCAAAACTGCAAAAAGAAACCTGTGGTTCACCCTGTCAAACGCTTTCTCCATATCTAACCCCACCAAACTCATATTGATCCCCCGCTCCTCCACCCAATGAATACAGTCCCTCACCAATCCCAGATTCCACTGTATTAGCCTTCCCTCCACCCCACACGTCTGATCCTCATGGATTACATGAGGTAGAGCCTTCCGAAGACGACCAACTAGGACTCGAGCCACAATTTTGTAGTCCACACAGAGCAACGTGATCGGCCTATAGCTTTCCATTCGCTCCCTGTTTTGATCATGTATGGTTGGACATTCGCACCTTTTCTCACCCGCTTTTTGCAAACTATGGTCGGCCATTCACAGCTTCCTCTCCACCATACTTGTATGGTGGGATATTCACACCCACTTGCATCCGAAGACCTCCGCCCCCACTTTTGTTGATATTTAGCCGATCATTCGCACCTTACCCGCTTTTGGCAAACTATGGCCTTCTTGCAGCCAAAAACCTCTGATCTCGCTTTTGATGATGTAAGGTTGGGCATTCAGACCTTGCTTCACCTGCTTTTCACCAAATATAGTCGGACATTCACACCTTCTTGCAGCCGAACACTTCCGCTCCACCTTTTAGTTTTCTATGGGGCATTCACACCTTTTTTTACACCGCATTTTATAAAAACACCACAGGAACACCGTATTGAGGCTTTGTTCTGACCGCTCATTCGGTGTCGCGTTTCTTTCAAGCAATTCTCCTGGTTAGCCCGCACTCGGCTCGCTCCCAGAGCCGTGTTAAAGTCTGCTTCGCATTCACTCTCTTTTCTCAGCAGATTAAAGAAACTTCCATCCTGCACCGCTGTTTGCTTTTTCACAAGAGCAGAGGAGAGCGCACCGTTCCCAGCGGCACTGCAGTACCGGGTCGATGCTTGGAGTGAACGGAGCAAGCTCCTTTTTCAACTCCTATTGATAAAAATCCATTTAATATGTAGTCCTTGCATAGACATATCACATATTAAACTGATAAGTACAGATACTACACTTGATCTTAGCCAAAAGGCCGAGAAGCGATAACTGTCCACTGGTTCACGTCCGAGGGCCCTTCCTGGCACAATGCGCACTTGTAGCGGTGCTCTTTTATGGCCATAGTGTCACTTTGCACCTCCGCCCACCCGCTGCACTGAGCACTCTTCAGCCCTTTTAAATGGTATAACTTTACACTACCACACGCTCCAGCGAGCACCATTCAAGCAACAACTTTGCACTCCAGCTTCGAACATCGGCACAGTCGCAACAAGTAAGGCGACTCTACTCAGAGAAGTCACTCTGCACAGTAACAAGATTTCTTTTGCACAGACAGAAAGGGCTTCACCCGCAAAGGTAAAGCCTGCCAAAAATAGAAACAACTCATTAGTGCTGCTCAACGTTGTACTTTGCAGTAAAAGAAAGAGCAAATCTAAAGTTTCAAGAATCCGAGAATAAGCTTACTTTCATGAGTTCTTCACGATTTTGGATTTTGCTATAAAATGATTTCCTTCACTCAAACTAAATTAGAACTGCTAAACCGCTAATCTGTTACATACAAGGCAGATGTCAAATTCACCGAAATAGGATCTAAGGGTATTTGGCCAATCGAGCTGTAGCAGCTTCGGTAAAAGAGTATAAGTTGAAGAGTTTGTGAATAAAGGTGTGCGCACACATAGTGAGTTGTAGGAAAATAGGCAGGGAGCAATGCCGGCTGGGGTATATGTTCTTGTATGTTGTCTGACTGTTTGATTTGAATGTGTTGTGTAAGTGTCCTGTTGAATGTTACATGTTTGGGCTTTGACATGCTTCACTGTGGTTGTTAACTGTGTGGTGTGTCCTGAAATGTTATATGTTTGGGCTGTGTGACATGCTTAATGCTTTTCAGTAGCAACCCACTTATTCATATATAGCAACTGACAACATAAGAAGTCCGGACATACTTTGATAGTAGTTATAGAAGTATCCTTATTGATAATAGATAAACTAATTCATAGTGATAGAACAGTAGATGAACAGGTGCCTGCACATGTCTCATGAAAATAAAATGGGTGTATGATTGCTGACGGCAGAGCAATACTGCCAAACTTATGAGTTCTTGTGGCAAACTTGATTCAGTGTCTTGACGTGTATACGCTGTTTCGCTGACTTGTCACAAGAAACAAAGTGTGTTTGATAAGATCCGACCATTTTATTACGGGAGGATCAGTATGTATTGATTCTGATGTGACTGATAAACCCATTCGTATCTTAAGCATAATCTAATACGTGAGACAACGCCCTGGCACACAATCAAAAAAAAAAAGAGAGAGAGCGGTTTTGTGTCCCCACAGTCCATAATGTAGAAAAGAGAGAAAAAAGCCTTTCTGATTTGGTGTGTGTGCTCACAGTGCAGAGTGTAGAGAAAAGAGAGAAAAGAAAGCCGTTTTGGTGTCACGGGTGTTGTGACTTACACACACACATTTCTGAATTGAGAAAGGAAATTATTTTAGAGAAAGCACTAGAGTTTAGATCCCACATTTGTTGATAGGCATTCATTTAATTTTTCTTTTAATCAGTTTTAAAGTGAATACTAACTGAGAAATGAAAAAGGTGAAGAGTTTAGAAGCTTGGTTCAAGAGCAAAACTTGGTTTATGATCAGCTGAGTCTCTAAACAGAACAGCAAAGGGCTTCATCGAACATTTAAAAAAGATTCAGATTGTTAGAATATCCAGAATTTATAGGAATGGTGGTGATTACTCTTATTTTCTAGAATGGAAATAACTGCACCATGTCTGTTTTATGAATTTAAGGGGCTAAAAAGTTTTGTTCTCGTTTTTCTATGATTAACCGAATGTATGTGAGAGTCCAAACAGACAGAAGGGTTACGGCCGAGCGCTGGACCTTCCAAAAAAGATGAGACAGGCTGGACCTGTGCCATACTAGTTAAGACCTGCCTGTGGATAACAGGTTCATTAAACTCTCACATACACAAACTCACACACGTTCGCACACATACACCCATTCACACACACATTCTTGAACTTGCTGCAAGATTAAACATTTGCATTAACTGACTCCAGCAACTCTGAGTCTCATTGAGAGACTTTTCTCAACAATTGGGTCCTCAAACCAGATCTCAACGTTTTTTCCGCTTTCCAGGGTCGGAGCTGAAACCGTGCACGGGGGAGTCCAGTACTCCTAAAGAAAGACCCCCTGCTGAATTGCGGTAATTAGGGGGCAGTGTCCACTGAAAGGGGGAAAAAGGGACGAGATCGTACTTTTGAATCAATGGCCAGAAGCCATTGGCAGTGCAGGCATCAACAATAATGGTGTTATTTCACCCATTAACACTTAAGGTACCTCATGCAGTGGCTGTGATATGGTTACTTAACAAAATATCTTTACCAGACATCTCTCCTACATAACAGTTTTTCTTTCACAGCCACACCTTGTTGTCGAGAGATGTGCTACACTTAATCCATCCACACTGCTACCTACCCCACAGATGGAAAGCCTCATGATTGCATGTCAGAAATAACCATCAGTGTTTTACCCAGGCCAGACTTAACTGATATACGTTATGAAAATGCAGAAATAACTATATTTATTCAACAGGTCAAGTAAAAAACCCTGATGGCACAAATGCTACAGGATTTGCAGTAGTAACAGAAACTGAAGTTTTCTTAAAACAACCACTACCAAAAAATTACTCGAATTGGTAGCTTTAACTGAAGCTTGTAAATTAAATAACAAAAAGGTTGTTAACGTTTACACTGACAGTCAGTATGCCTTCTCAACTGTACATGTGTTAACACAGCATTGGAAAAACAGGTATGTAGACATCCACAGCTAAATGTATAAACTACAAATATTTTAGCATTATTAGATGTTATTCAATTGCCATCTACAATAGACTCGTATGAATGACCGGAAGGAAAACCATACTGCCAAAGAATTTGTTTAAATATGCTGCAGTATTGAGCCACGGACCATGTCATGTCTCAACAGGAGGGATTGAAGCAATAATGAACAAGGTTTTTACAGCATATGGTTTTACTAATTATTGAATTTTTTTTTTTAGAATAAATAAATGAATAAAGTTTTGTCTAGCAGGTCAAATATGTGCAAAATACATTCCACAGGGCAATCTAAGACCAAAACGAAGATAATTCCCTAAGCCAGTGTATCTTTTTCAACATATTTGTTTGGATTTCATTATTTCATTATTGTGTAGATTTCATTGAACTAAATAAATGTTAAGGGAAACGATTCTGCTCAGTGACAACAGAGGTTTTTACCAAATGGTCTGAAATATTTCCATGTGCACAAGCAGATGCACTCTCTGTAGCAAAATCACGCGTAAAATAACTCATTTCTAGATTTGAAATTCCTGAAAAGATCTTCAGTGATAATTTGACACACTTTGTAAACAATGTCATCTCACTGATGGCAAAGAACTTAAAATAGACCTTAGAAACCACTGTGATATAGAAGGTTTCGCTAACACATTGGAATTGTTTTACTATTTACATATGCATGTGCAGTGAAGAATTGCTTGCTGCTGATAAATGCAAGGAAGAACAGCTTACACATAGATGCTCACATATAGGCTGCTGAATGCAATGAAGACCTGCTTATCCAGTAAAGTTCAATGTCAATGTGTAATATTCAATTAGGATTTGCAAAACAGTGAAGTTAAACAATGAATGGGTCCATAGTCGGTATGAGAAGACTACAGGAATATTTACCTGGGTGTACGTTCAAACAGAGATGAGAAAATTGCGATAAATTATTGTTTGTTTGTTTGTTAGTATGTATATGAATGTTATGTGTATAAACTGTGTTGAGTTATAGTTACTCAGTAGTGTCTCAGTGAAACAACCGACGGGGGAAGCCTTGCGGTGACAACAAAAGCAGTGTTTTACTGATCAGTCAAGTTGCTCCAGTGTACTCCATACAAACTGGTTGGCTACTGAAGGGATAGAAAATGGGGAATACTTGTTTTAAAGCAAACAAGGAATTAGATGGGAAAAATACATGTTTTAACGGGACCCAGACAATATTATATAGATGTCGCCACTGAAGTAAAGAACATTTACGTGGGATGGTGTGAGGGTCCTCGTTTGGCTGACGTTCGCCGATATGCTCGCCATGCTCAGAACCAAGTTGAGACGCGTAAGACAACCAAAAGGGACAAGTGTGAAAAGGAGCTGCATTTGGCAACCATGACCATGTATTACGCAGTTGGTGTAAACAGAGGACGAGGCCGAAGTCGAAGACGTGGACGTGTGGGAGAGGAGGTCAAAATGGGCCACGCCAGAGCTATGATCCGAATATTTGTTTTTACTGTGGCCAGACTGGACACTGGAAGAAGGACTGTCCACAGCTAAAAAGTGATGAAATTGGGCAAAAGGCTGACTGAGGGTGGGAGGCAGGTTCTGGACGTCACACGGCAGCGCAGCCTCCACTAATGGGTGATAGCACAAACACACTCACACATTTTTCCTGCTCTGTGTAGTGAAGCAACGCTTGCCGACTGTGATTCACGTAGTAAAGTTTTGCATGCTATTTCCGTCCTAGAGCAAAGATATTTCTCTCAGAATATAGGAACTTATGTTCATCAGTAGTGACGTCAGGGGAGTTTGATTGTCCTCCAAAATTAAGTGGAAACCACGTTTACTGTATGTCTGCATCAGGCCAGGTTGTGAAGGAGAAAATGACAATGCCCATTGCGTGTTGTCACTCCCGATGAGCTCTCCTTCAAACACTCATTTTTGTTATCAGAGTTGTGTCCCATTAACCTGATGGGCTGTGATCTCATGTGTAAATTAGGCATTATTTTAACTTCTACACCAGAGGGTGTTAAGGTTATGTTACAGCCTGACAAAGTTTTCACAGCAGTGCAGTTTGATTCATCGGCACTTACATATGCTTATGAGTGGAAACTTCCCAGCTCTCCTTTTTCACAACAACTAGTGGAAGAAGCAAAAGCGTTAGTTTCACCCCTTTCTGATTTCATGCAACCTGCTGATTTGCACTGCACATCACACATTTCTTTGGGGCCTGACAATGACTATGAGAAGAAGTGAAAAAATATGTGCGCCTACTTTATTGGCTGTGTCGCTCACTCCAGAGCACTTCGATTTTTTTAATGTTTGTGGTACTCGCCCTCACATTTCCTTGGCCAAACGTACACACTGGCAGTGACAAGGTGTGGGAGAGTTTGTTGCTACATGTCAGAAAGAAATGGAGTGGACTGTTTCACCTGCTGATCCAAATTTGATGTTTTCTGAACGATTGTCAGCATACAAAAAAATATTTTTGAGTACAATGCATTGTCAAAGAACTGTGGACTTAATTCCTACCACAGAATCACATTTTGAAGCATGTTTTTTATCTGAAACAGATTTGTCTTCGATACCCATGTTGGCTGAAGTGCCCAATGATCTTTGGGCTAAGAGCAAATATGATGTGGGGTTGATAAAAGGCTGTGAACCAGTAATTGTCACCCCTAAATCAGACTTTTGTCCATGTAAAAAACAATACCCTTTTAAGCCTGAAGCAATTAAAGGGATTAAACCTGTTTTTCAATCTTTTCAGAAAACAAGCGTTATTGTTCCTTTTGAAAATTCACCTGTGCTTACTCCATTGTTTCCTGTTAAAAAGATTAAAGATGCTGGCCAGCCAGATGAATGGCGTTTTGTACAGGACCTCCAAGCGGTGAATGCTGCAGTTCAGCCACATGCTCCTACTGTGCCCAACCCACACACTATTTTGTCTCAAATTACATCAGATGCACAGTTTTTCTCAGTGGTTGACTTGTCGCCAGTGCACCCTGATAGCCCATTTTGGTTTGCTTTTTAGTTTGAAGGGAGATCTTGGACTTTTACCCGGTTATGCCAGGGGTACTGTGAAAGTCCCACTATTTACAATGCTGCCCTCAAAGCTAGTCTGGATTAACTTCAATCAACCACAGGCTCTGCTCTTTTGCAGTATGTGGATGACATCCTTTTATGTAGTCCATCTAAACAACAGTGTGAAAAAGACCAAATGACTCAAATAACTTTCTTGCTTTCAAAATTTTTCCTCTAGTGACGCTGACTTAGAGAGGGATGAAGATAATCATGTTTAATTGTTCATGTTTTGATTGTTTATCATTGGACCCTTTATTACTATGATGCCTGCATTTTAAACTCACGTTGTGTGCAAATGCAGGCTGATGTTTTACAGATAAAGTTATTATTTTCCTTGTTTCTTTTGGGTTGATTAATATAATGGTATTATTATAATCAAAAGGGAGGAATGTAATGGAAAATAATTCTTATATGCATTGTATTGAGTGTTACTGTGTATAACCTGCAAATGACCGAGCTGCAAGGTACCACCCTGCCCTGTTTTCTTAAATTCCTCTTTACAATGGTGGGCTTGTTATAATGAGATAGGTGCACTTTAGGGGGGACAGGGTTAGGCTGGTATTTACGAGTGTGTCTGGGTAACCTCAACTGATGGTTGGGGAGGAAAGTTAGAAGAACAATCAATTATACCCAAAAACAGATGACGTGATGAGCGGGCAATATAACTGTGTGTTTTTGCTTCAGTGGTCAGAGCAACTCTGTATTCTGTACTGTGTTGTTCTCTCTTGCAAGATATTATTATTAAAGCCTCTTATCTCCTCACAAGAAAATAACTGACTCCCCAAATGCAAGTGTCAGGACAAATGATCAAACTTCTCCAAGCTTCAGTCTGCAGAGAAGTACAAGACAGGGTTGCTCACTTTCTCCCTCACTTTTTGCTATTTTCATCAAACCTTTAGCAGCTGCTATCAGACAAGATAGAAATATTAAAGACATCCAACCCCAAAATATTGAGCATAAAATAAGTCTTTATGCTGATGATGTATTACTTTTCCTTCAGAACTCACAGACGTCTCTCACTCACACGATCACACTCATAAATAAATTCTCAGCACTTTTTGACTACTCTATCAATTGGTCTAAGACCACAGTTCTGCCCATTAACTGTAGGGTCCAGAATATACCTGCGATCACTTTACAGTCAGGAAATATTAGATATTTAGGCATAAACATTTCCTCCAGGCTCTCAGAGCTAACAAAGCTAAATTATGTGCAATTATTAAAGAGAGTAGAGGACGATCTCTCTCGTTGGAAGTCCTTACCTATATCACTTATGGGGAGAGTTACAACCATTAAAATGATGATACTACCAAAAGTTAACTATTTGTTC
>NW_027325560.1:0-56365 GCF_036924035.1 Leuresthes tenuis | reverse complement strand
TGATCAGTAAAACACTGCTTTTGTTGTCACCGCAAGGCATCCCCCGTCGGTTGTTTCACTGAGACACTACTGAGTAACTATAACTCAACACAGTTTATACACATAACATTCATATACATACTAACAAACACACAAACAATTATTTATCGCGATTTTCTCATCTTTGTTTGAACGTACACCCAGGTAAATATTCCTGTAGTCTTCTCATACCGACTATGGACCCATTCATTGTTTAACTTCACTGTTTTGCAAATCCTAATTGAATATTACACATTGACATTGAACTTTACTGGATAAGCAGGTCTTCATTGCATTCAGCAACCTATATGTGAGCATCTATGTGTAAGCTGTTCTTCTTTGCATTTATCAGCAGCAAGCAATTCTTCATTGCACATGCATATGAAAATAGTAAAACAATTCCAATGCGTTAGCGAAACCTTCTATATCAGGAGTGTCCATCATGATGCTGGGAATAGAACCTCTTTCCCAGAATAGTTCAACCTTCATTACTCAACTGATCATAACTCCGCAATGAGCACATTTCAAAGTATCATTCCTCTACATGTATTCAAAAATCTATGTGTAAATGTTTAATATTTCTTATATTTGTTGATGTCATTCTGTGTGCATGTGGCCTAAACCCAATCTCTGTGTGGCAATTTTAATTTAAACAAGTTGAACTCTGCCTCTGATCATTTAAAAAAGGTGTGTACCAATATCAACCTTTCTCAGGTAATTACTGATCCTACAAAACCAAAGAGATCCTTCAAGGTTGTCCCTGATTGGCTCAATCTTAACAAATCAAAGGTAGAATATCCGCAGTATCTGAACTTGGTGTTAGTTATCACTGCTCAATAGCCTGTATCAGAATTGCAAAAATGAAAACATTAGGTCCACGCTTGGTATCCAGATCCTGAAACATCTCCATGAGCAGGCTTTTTTTTAACTGATCTGTTGAATAGTTATATGACACTGTTAAAATCTCAGATGAAGATCTAGCACTTGACCATTTTTGTAAATATTCTAATTCCATAGTTGATAAACATGCCCCTTTTAAAAAGTATAGAACTTAGAACAGGTCTAGTCCCTGACTTTCGGCAGAACTGTCTTCTTTACTTTTTTTTTTTTTTCCCCTTGTCCTGTTCAGCATTATGTCAGAAGAATTGTAGTCTGAATACCTTTGATGCCAAACAGATTTGCTTTGCCAAGGGAAGTTTTATAAATGTAAAGCTCCCCTTGATGCCCATTTATTTATTTCTGTTTACAATATATGACATGAACTGAACTGAACCGGACCGGGGGACAAGGAAAGAAGAAGAGGAAAGAAGAGGAAACAGAACAAAAATAGAAACAAAAACCAGACAACCAGCTGCTACACCTGTAAAAAACAAAACAGACAACAATCCATGGCCTCTGAGGGGAATCCAGCCTTAGCGCCACCAGGAGCACCTGAAAGCAGACAAGCAGAGAAAAAACAAACACACAAACAAACAAAAACAAGCACAAGAAGCGGCAATCGCATACAACACAGCTGTGGATATAGATGACCTGAGACGACAAGATAATACATCAACTGCTTAGCGACCATGCTACTGGACTAATGAATGTGTGTGTGTGTGTATGTGTGTGAGAACATGCAACACCCATGGCACAGGACCTACATGATAACCGTGCTTAGTTATGAGTGTATAAGCGTACAGGGCCACAATCCACAGCCCCCCCCAAGCAATCAGAAGCAGGCAGAGAGGGCCACAAGACCCAGGCCACCAGCAGCCCCCACAGAGCACAGAACCCAGGCAGCCCACCGCAGGGGAAACCACGCATCCACCCAGAAGACTGCAGAGGAAGCCCCCGGAAAGAGCCCCCATAAGCATAGGGCAGAGGCACTCCGGGAACCAGGGGTAACAGCCCACCGACCCCGCCAGGCCCCAGCCGCCCAGATTTGGGCCGTGCACTGGACCCGGGCCCCAGGGGCCCGAGCGCCCCCAAACCCCCCGGCAGAGGCCCCACCCAATACCCAGGAGGGCAAAGCGCCCCAGACAGCCACAAAGTGGGTCAGCGCCTGCCCCAGCGCCCCTTGCCAAGTGCCCTGGGAGTCAAGACGTGCCCACAGGTGGGTGAAGTCGCGAGCAGTGGGGAGAGGCAACGCTGACGCCCCATCGGGAGAAGCACAGGCAGGCCAGGCGACAGCAAGTCCCAGATCCAGGCCCAATCATTACCACACACACTTTCACGTCCCATACATCCACACATCCACACGTCCTACCTCCCTCGACTCTGCTGGGGTATAGTGCAGCGGGCACACCAGGGGGCCAGCAACCCCCCAGCCACCACAGACCCCGAACCAGCAGAACAATTAATTAATCCTCCTGGCCCCTCCTGCCCCGAACAGACACCAGGAAGCAGGGGTGTGCGAAGAAGACCCCTCCCCTCACCCTTCTGGCTCTTCAATATTTTCTAATAGTGAGCAATTAAAATTGAGGGGCAGCCAAACTTGTAGAACTGGGAGCGCGGCACTCTGGGCAGCCTACATACCCAAAGAGCCCCGCCCACCAGATGCCACTCAGTGTAACCACCCCCCAAGACCTAATGTGTGTGTGAGAGTGTGTTTGATAAGTAGTAATGTCTAAGGTGTAATTAAAACAGGGGCAGGGAACTGCAGAGTGCAACCAAAGGGGACCACCTACGTGGCCCCATCCACTACACCCCACCGAACACACACGCCCCCAAAACCCTTCATGTGTGAGTGTGTGCTGTGTAGAGGAGCCAGAAGGGAGAGGGGTATGGGGATATATACCGGGGGAGCTACTCTCCCCCAGAGAGGGCAGCCAGGGACTGGCTGCAATAGGCATCCCCGCTACCTGGGAGCCAACAATGGGCAGGAGGGTCTGATGTCCACCAGGCTCGGGGCCTGCAGCGACCATATTCCGGGAGCTACTGTACCCCCAGAAGGTACCCATCCCGCCCCACCCCACTCAACCCAACCCCACCCCGGAGGACCTCTACAAAAAACAAACAAACAAACCACCCGGTCACACCAGTCGCAGCAGCCCGGGCCTGAGACCCACCATCACCCAGCAACCCACCACCACCACTATGTGATAAAACTAATCAGAGGGGACCAGAGAGAATGAAATTCAGCCAATTGATGTTTTGAGGAGGCAGACATTGTTTCCATGCTAATATAATCTAAAAGAAAATTTCTAAACTGGTTAATACACAGATTGTTCTTCGCTTTCCAGTTCATGAGAATAGTTTTCTTTGCGATACATAACACTGTGAGAACCATGTGTGCTGAGTTAATTTCCATGTTGATGTTGTCTAAGTCACCCAGTATGCACAGTGTGGGGCATGCAGGGATGCTACACTTTAGCCATGTTGATAGGTCCTCACAGACTTCAAGCCAGAACTTCTGGACAGGCGCAGAAAACCACAAAGCGTGTGCATAATCATCAGGTGTGTTATCTGTGCAATGTGAGCAGATGTTTGAGTGTGTTAGACCCATCCTGAACATCCTTTGTCCTGTATAGTGTGTTCTATGAAGGATTTTGTATTGTATGAGCTGTAAATTAGGATTTCGAGTCTTTATGAAGGTGTTCAAACATATTTGTGGTTAGAAGCTATGACCAGAACTGATGGATAAATCTGCCTCCCATTTTGAGGATGGAAGAGACATTGTGTCATCTATCTTAGACAATAATTTATATATTTTTGATAGTAGTTTTGGGGTACAGATGCTTAGAAATTCTGCTACCCTAGTCGGGGGTTGTAAGTCTGGTTGGTGGAGGATATATCCATCCATCCATCCATCATCTGTCGCTTATCCGGGGGTCGGGTCGCGGGGGCAGCAGCTTGAGCAGAGAAACCCAGACGTCTCTGTCCCCGGCCACTTCCTCCAGCTCTTCCGGGGGGACCCCGAGGCGTTCCCAGGCCAGCCGAGAGACATAGTCTCTCCAACGTGTCCTGGGTCTCCCCCGGGGTCTCCTCCCAGTGGGACGTGCCCGGAACACCTCCCCAGGGAGGCGCCCAGGGGGCATCCTAACCAGATGCCCGAGCCACCTCATCTGACTCCTCTCAATGCGGAGGAGCAGCGGTTCTACTCCGAGCCCCTCCCGGATGACTGAGCTTCTCACCCTATCTCTAAGGGAGAGCCCAGACACCCTGCGGAGGAAACCCATTTCGGCCGCTTGTATTCGCGATCTTGTTCTTTCGGTCACTACCCACAACTCGTGACCATAGGTGAGGATGGGAACGTAGATTGACCAGTAAGCACGCAGAGCCTGCAACACTGCAGGCGCCGCACCGATCCGCCCGTCAATCTCCCGCTCCATTTGTCCGTCACTCGTGAACAAGACCCCGAGATACTTGAACTCCTCCTCTTGGGGAAGGATCTCATTCCCGACCCGGAGAGAGCATTCCACCCTTTTCCGGCTGAGAACCATAGTCTCGGATTTGGAGGTGCTGATTCTCATCCCAGCCGCTTCACACTCGGCTGCGAATCACTCCAGTGAGAGCTGAAGGTCACGGCCTGACGACGCTAATAGAACCACATCATCTGCAAAAAGCAGAGACCCGATTCTGAGGTCGCAAAATGGGACACCCTCAACGCCCTGGCTCCGCCTACAAATTCTGTCCATAAAAGTTAGGAACAGAATCGGTGACAAAGGGCAGCCCTGACGGAGTCCAACTCTCACCGGAAACGTATCCGACTTACTGCCGGCAATGCGGACCAAACTCTGGCACCGGTCATACAGAGACCGAATGGCCCCTATCAAGGGGTCCGGCACTCCATATTCCCGGAGCACCCCCCACAGGACTCCACGAGGGACACGGTCGAACGCTTTCTCCAAGTCCACAAAACACATGTAGACTGGTTGGGCAAACTCCCATGCACCCTCCAGGATCCTGCCGAGGGTATAGAGCTGGTCCACTGTTCCACGGCCAGGACGAAAGCCACACTGCATCTCCTGAATCCGAGGCTCGATTATCCGACGGATCCTCCTCTCCAATACCCCCGAATAGACCTTACCAGGGAGGCTGAGGAGTGTGATACCCCTATAGTTGGAACACACCCTCCGGTCCCCCTTTTTAAAGAGGGGGACCACCACCCCAATCTGCCAGTCCAGAGGCACTGTCCCCGATGTCCACGCGATACTGCAGAGGCGTGTCAGCCAAGACAGCCCTACAACATCCAGAGCCTTGAAAAACTCAGGACGGACCTCATCCACCCCCGGGGCCTTGCCACCGAGGAGCTTTTTAACCACCTCGGCAACCTCAGCCCCAGAAATGGGTGGCCCCATCTCTGAGCTCTCCGACTCTGCCTCTTCCGAGCACGTGTTGGTAGGATTGAGGAGTTCCTCGAAGTACTCCCCCCACCGACTCACAACATCCCTAGTTGAGGTCAGCAAAGCCCCGTCCCCATTGTAAACAGTGTTGACTGTGAGCCGCTTCCCCCCCCCTGAGACGCCGAATGGTGAACCAGAATCTTTTCGAGGCCGTCCGGAAATCGTTCTCCATGGTCTCACCGAACTCCTCCCAGGCCCGAGTTTTTGCCTCAGCAACCGCCGAAGCCGTGGCCCGTCTGGCCCGTCGGTACCTATCAGCTTCTTCCAGGGTCCCACTGGCCAAAAAGGCCCGATAGGACTCCTTCTTCAGCTTGACGGCTTCCCTCACCACTGGTGTCCACCAGCAGGTTGGAGGGTTGCCGCCACGACAGGCACCGACCACCTTACGGCCACAACTCCGACCAGCTGCCTCGGCAATGGAGTCACGGAACATGGCCCATTCAATGTCCCCCACCTCAAATATGGTTGAAGCTCTGCCGGAGGTGGGAGTTAAAGCTCCTTCTGACGGGGGATTCTGACAAACGCTCCCAGCAGACCCTCACAATACGTTTGGGCCTGCCAGGTCTGATCGGCATCCTCCCCCACCAGCGGAGCCAACTCACCACCAGGTGGTGATCAGTTGACAGCTCCGCCCCTCTCTTCACCCGAGTGTCCAGGACATACGGCCGCAAGTCCGATGATACAACCACAAAGTCGATCATCGAACTGCGGCCAAGGGTGTCCTGGTGCCAAGTGCACATATGGACACCCTTATGCCTGAACATGGTGTTCGTTATGGACAGTCTATGACTGGCACAGAAGTCCAACAACATAACACCACTCTGATTCAGATCGGGGGGGCCGTTCCTCCCAATCACACCATTTCAGGTCTCACTGTCATTGCCCACGTGAGCATTAAAGTCCCCCAGCAGAATGAGGGAGTCTCCGGTAGGAGCATTCTCCAGTGCCTCCCCCAGAGACTCCAAAAAGGGTAGGTACTCTGAACTGCTGTTTGGCGCATAGGCACAAACAACAGTCAGGACTCGTCCCCCCACCCAAAGGCGGAGGGAGGCTACCCTCTCGTTCACTGGGGTAAACCCCAATGTACTGGCACACAGCCGGGGGGCAATAAGTATGCCCACACCTGCTCTGCGCCTCTCACCACGGGCAACTCCAGAGTGGAAGAGAGTCCAACCCCTCTCAGGAGTACTGGTTCCAGATCCCAAGCCGTGCGTCGAGGTGAGTCCGACTATATCTAACGGTCTGATGAAGTTTCAACAATAAACAAGAAACTTTGTATTATGAGAAAGAACCAGACTCATTCTTCAGGAATCCGAAAATAAGCTCTATTTTACGAGTTATGCACGAATTCGGATTCTCCTATAAAACGAATTCCTTAACTCAAACCAAGTTAAGACTGCTTTGTCCTTCATATTTATTCATGTCTAATCAAGTTTCAATGATAAACAACGTTGTACTTTGTAGAATGAGAAAGAACTTCTTCAGCAATAAGCATCTCTCGACAAATGACGAAATACAGATTTTGCTATAAAATTAATTGCTATCAGCCTGACTTAAAACTGTTTGTCTTCCTTATTTATCCACTTCAAATCAAGTTTCAACAATTAAAAAAATTTTGTAGTTTGAGAAAGAACAACTTAATCTTGAGCAATCAGTATAAAAAGAGGGTAAGCAAAGGTGCGAATGTCAAACCATACATGATCAAAACAGGGAGCGGAGGTGTTTGGCTGAGACAAGGTGTGAATGTCCACCCATAATTAATGAAAAGCGGGCAACAAGTAGGTTCGAATGCCCAACCATACATCATCAAAAGCAGGAGTGGATATGTTCGGCTACAAGAAGGTTTGAACGTCTGACCATAGTTTGTAAAAAGCGGGTAAGAAAAGGTTCGAATGCCCGAACATACACCATCAAAGGAGGGAGCGGAGGTGTTCCGCTGTAAGAAGGTGTGAATGTCCGACCATAGTTGGTAAAAATGGGGTAAGAAAAGGTTAAAATACCCGACTGTACACAATCAGTAGCGGGTGCGGAGTTGTTCGGCTACTAAAAGGTGTGAAAGTCCGACCATGGTTTGTAAAAAGCGGGTAAGAAAAGGTGCGAATGCCCGAAAATGTATGATCAAAAGAGGGAGTGAAGGTGTTCGGCTGCAAGAAGGTCTGAATGTCCAACCATAATTTGTAAAAACCGGGAAGGAAAGGCTCGAAAGCCCGACTATACACCATCAAAAGCGGGAGCAGAGTGGTTCAGCTGCAAGAAGGTCTGAATGTCCATCAATAATTGCTTTAAAACATGAAAGAAAATTTTCGAATATCATCCGCACATGATCATAAGAAGGAGAGGAGGTGTTCAGCTGCAAGAAGGTGTGAATGTCCACCCATAATTCCTGAAAAATGGGTAAAAAAAGGTGCGAATGCCCAACCATACATTATCAAAAGCAGGTGTGAATGTCAGATCATAATTTGCAAAAAGCTGATGAGAAAGGGTGAGAATGCCTGACTATACACCATCAAATGCGGGAGCGGAGGTGTTCGGCTCTGAGTAGGTGTGAATGTCCGACCATAATTGCTGAAAAATGTGTTAGAAAAGGAAAGAATGCCGGACCATACATCATCAAAAGCGAGAGAGGTGGTGTTCGGCTGCAAAAAGGTGTAAATGTTCGACTAAAGTTTGTAAAAAGCGGGTAAGACATGGTGCGAATGCCTGACAAGGTATGATCAAAAGCAGGAGCGGAGGTGTTCAGCTGCAAGAAGGTCTAAATGTCCATCAATGATTGCTAGAAAACATGAAAGAAAATTTTCGAAAATCAAACCGCACATGATCATAAGTGGGAGAGGAGGTGTTCAGCTGCAAGAAGGTGTGAATGTCCACCCATTATTCCTGACAAATGGGTAAAAAAAAGGTGCGATTGCCCAACCATACATCATCAAAAGCAGGAGTGGATGTGTTCGGCTACAAGAAGGTGTGAACGTCCAACCAAAGTTTGTAAAAAGCAGTTAAGAAAAGGTTTGAATATCCAACCAAACATAATCAAAAGCGGGAGCATAGCTTTTCGACTGCAAGTAGGTGTGAATGTCAGATCATAATTTGCAAAAAGCTGATGAGAAAGGGTGAGAATGTCCAACTGCACACCATCAAATGCGGGAGCGGAGTTGTTCGGCTGTGAGTAGGTGTGAATCTCCGACCGTAATTTCTGAAAAATGTGTTAGAAAAGGTAAGAATGCCGGTCCATACATCATCAAAAGCGAGAGAGGTGGTGTTCGGCTGCAAGTAGGTGTGAATGTCCAGCCATAATTACTCACAAACAGGTAAGAAAAGGTAGTATTGCCAGACCATACATGATCAAAACAGGGAGCGGAGGTGGTAAAGCTGCAAGAAGGTGTGAATGTCCGACTAAAGTTCAAATATATTAACAAAAGCGGGAGGAGAGGTCTTCGGATGAGAGTGGTTGAGAATTTCCAACCATAATCTATAAAATTCGGTGAAAAAAAGGTGTGATAGAACACTAAAAGGTGGAGCGGAAGTGTTCGGCTGCAAGAAGGTGTGAATGTCCGACTATATTTGGTGAAAAGCAGGTGAAGCAAGGTCTGAATGCCCAACCTTACATTATCAAAAGCGAGATCAGAGGTGTTTGGCTGCAAGAAGGCCATAGTTTGCCAAAAGCGGGTAAGCTGCGAATGACCAACTAAATATCAACAAAAGTGGGGGCGGAGGTCTTCGGATGCAACTGGGTGTGAACATCCCACCATTCAAGTATGGTGGAGAGGAAGTTGTGAACAGCCGACCATAGTTTGCAAAAAGCGGGTGAGACAAGGTGCGAATGTCCAACCATACATGATCAAAACAGGGAGCGGTGTTTGGCTGTGACAAGGTGTGAATGTCCACCCAAAATTAATGAAAAGCGGGCAAAAAGTAGGTTTGAATGCCCAAGCATACATCATCAAAAGAAGGAGTGGATGTGTTCGGCTACAAGAAGGTTTGAATGTCCGAGCATAGTTTGTAAAAAGCGGGTAAGAAAAGGTTCGAATGCCCAAACATACACCATCAAAAGAGGGAGCGGAGGTATTCCGCTGTAAGAAGGTGTGAATGTCCGACCATAGTTGGTAAAAAGTGGGTAAGAAAAGGTTAAAATACCCGACTTTACACAATCAATAGGGGGAGCGGAGTATTTCGGCTACAAGAAGGTGTGAAAGTTCAACCATGGTTTGTAAAAAGCTGCTAAGAAAAGGTTCGAATGCCCGAATATATACCATCAAAAGCGGAAGCGGAGGTGTTCGGCTGCAAGAAGGTGTGAACGTCCGACCAAAGTTTGTAAAAAGCAGTTAAGAAAAGGTTCGAATATCCAACCAAACATAATCAAAAGCGGGAGCAGAGCTGTTCGACTGCAAGTAGGTGTGAATGTCCAGCCATAATTACTCACAAACGGGTAAGAAAAGGTAGTATTGCCAGACCATACATGATCAAAACAGGGAGCTGAGGTGGTTCAGCACCAAGGTGTGAATGTCTGACTATAGTTTGTAAAAAGCGGGTAAGATAAGGTGCGAATGCCCGACAATGTATAATCAAAAGAGGGAGCAGAGGTTTTCGGCTACAAGAAGGTTTGAATGTCCGACCATAGTTTGTAAAAAGCGGGTAAGAAAAGGTTCAAATGCCTGACTATACACCATCAAAAGCGGGAGCGGAGATGTTCCGCTGTAAGACGGTGTGAATGTCTGACCATAGTTGGTAAAAAGCGGGTAAGAAAAGGTTAAAATACCCGACTGTACACAATCAATAGCGGGAGCGGAGTTGTTCGGCTACAAGAAGGTGTGAAAGTCCAACCATCGTTTGTAAAAAGCTGGTAAGAAAAGGTTCGAATGCCCGAATATATACCATCAAAAGCGGAAGCGGAGGTGTTCGGCTGCAAGAAGGTGTGAACGTCCGACCAAAGTTGGCAAAAAGCAGTAAAGAAAAGGTTCGAATATCCAAACATAATTAAAAGCGAGAGAGATTGTGTTCAGCTGCAAGTAGGTGTGAATATCCAGCCATAATTACTCACAAACGGGTAAGAAAATGTAGTATTGCCAGACCATACATGATCAAAACAGGGAGTGGAGGTGGTTTAGCTGCAAAAAGGGGTGAATGTCCAACTAAAGTTCAAATATATTAACAAAAGCGGGAGGAGAGGTCTTCGGATTAGAGTGGTTGAAATTTCCAACCATAATCTATAAAATGCGGTGGAAAAAAAAAGGTGTGAAGGAATGAATTTTATAGCAAAATCCGAAATCATGCATAACTCCGCAAAAGGAACGTATTGCTCAACCAAAGGGATGCTTCTTTCTCATTCAGAGTAATATGAGGAACTTTATGCTTGATACATTTTAGACATGGATAACTATGAAGGACAAAGCAATTTTAACTTGGTTTGAGCAAAGCAATTAATTTTATAGGAAAATCCGAAATCGTGCAGGACTCATGAAAGTAAGCTTATTCTCGGATTCCTGATCCTCCAGTGTTGCTCTTTCCTATACTGCAAAATAAAGCCTTGTTCTTTGTTGAAATTGATATAGACATTGATAAATATGAAGGACAAAGCAGTTTCCACTTTGTTTCAGTGAAGGAATTAATTTTATAGCAAAATCCCAAATCAAGCAGAACGTATGAAAATAAGCCTCTTTTCGGATTCCTGATCCTTCAGTGTTGCTATTTCTTCTACTGCAAAGTACAATGTTTTTCTTTGTTGAAGTCAATCTAGACATTGATAAATATGAAGGACAAAGCAGTTTTCACTTGGTTTGAGTGAAGGAATTCATTTTATACATAAATTCCCAAATCATGCAGAACGTATGAAAAGAAGCTTATTCTCGGATTCCTGATCCTTCAGTGTTGCTTTTTCTTCTACTGCAAAATACAATGTTGTTCTTTGTTGAAGTCAATCTAGACATTGATAAATATGAAGGACAAAGCAGTTTTAACATAGTTTGAGTGAAGGCATTCATTCATAGTAAAATCAATAATCGTGCAGAACTCATGAAAATAAGCTTATTCTCGGATTCCTAAAACTTTTGATTTGCTCTTTCTTTACTGCAAAGTACAATGTTGTTCTTTGTTGAAGTCGATCTAGACATTGATAAATATGAAGGACAAAGCAGTTTTCACTTGGTTTGAGTGAAGGATTTGCAGCTGAAAACCTCCCGCTCCCGCTTTTGATTGTGTATAGTCGGGCTTTCGAGCCTTTTCTTACCCGGTTTTTAGAAATTATGGTTGGACATTCAGACCTTGCAGCCGAAGACCTCCACTCCCTCTTTTGATCATACATTGTCGGGCATTCGCACCTTGTCTTACCCGCTTTTAACAAACTATAGTCAGACATTCACACCTTGCAGCTGAACCACCTCAGCTCCCTGTTTTGATCATGTATGGTCTGGCAATACTACCTTTTCTTACCCGTTTGTGAGTAATTATGGCTGGACATTCACACCTACTTGCAGTCGAACCGCTCTGCTCCCGCTTTTGATGGTATATATTCGGGCATTCGAACCTTTTCTTAGCAGCTTTTTACAAACCATGGTTGAACTTTCACACCGTCTTACAGCGGAACACCTCCGCTCCCGCTTTTGATGGTGTATAGTCAGGCATTTGAACCTTTTCTTACCCGCTTTTTACAAACTATGGTCGGACATTCAAACCTTCTTGTAGACGAAAACCTCCGCTCCCTCTTTTGATTATACATTGTTGGGCATTCGCACCTTATTTACAAACTATAGTCAGATATTCACACCTTGCAGGTGAGCCACCTCAGCTCCCTGTTTTGATAGTGTATGTTCGGGCATTCGAACCTATTCTCACCCCCTTTTTACAAACTATGCTCGGAGATTCACACCTACTCACAGCCGAACAACTCCGCTCCCGCATTTGATGATGTATTGTCCGGCATTCTAGTCTCTTCTAACACATTTTTCAGCAATGATGGTCGGACATTCACACCTACTCACAGCCGAACACTTCCGCTCCCGCATTTGATGGTGTATAGCCGGGCATTCTCACCCTTTCTCATCAGCTTTTTGCAAATTATGATCTGACATTCACACCTACTTGCAGTCGAACAACTCTGCTCCCGCTTTTGATTATGTTTGGTTGGATATTCGAACCTTTTCTTAACTGCTTTTTACAAACTTTGGTCGGACGTTCACACCTTCTTGCAGCCGAACACATCCACTTCCACTTTTGATGGTATATATTCGGGCATTCGAACCTTTTCTTACGCGCTTTTTACAAACCGTGGTCGGACTTTCACACCTTCTTGTAGCCAAACAACTCCGCTCCCGCTATTGATTTTGTACAGTCGGGTATTTTAACCTTTTCTTACCCGCTTTTTACCAACTATGGTCGGACATTTACACTTTCTTACAGCGGAACACCTCCGCTCCCTCTTTTGATGGTCTATATTCGGGCATTCGAACCTTTTCTTACCCGCTTTTTACAAACTATGGTCGGACATTCAAACCTTCTTGTAGCCGAACACATCCACTCCTGCTTTTGATGATGTATGGTTGGGCATTTTCATCTTTTCTTACCCATTTTTCAGTAATTATGGGTGGACATTCACACCTTCTTGCAGCTGAACAACTCCTCTCCCGCTTATGATCATGTGCGGTTTGATATTCGAAAATTTTCTTTCATGTTTTAAAGCAATTATTGATGGACATTCAAATCTTCTTGTAGCCGAACACATCCACTCCTGCTTTTGATGATGTATGGTTTGGCATTCGCACCCTTTTTTTACCCATTTTTCAGGAATTTTGGGTGGACATTCAGACCTTCTTGCAGCCGAAAACCTCCGCTCCCTCTTTTGATCATACATTGTCGGGCATTCGCACCTTATCTTACCCGCTTTTTACAAACTATAGTCAGACATTCACACCTTGCAGCTGAACCACCTCCGCTCCCTGTTTTGATCATGTATGGTCTGGCAATACTACCTTTTCTTACCCGTTTGTGAGTAATTAATCCCAAAATATTGAGCATAAAATAAGTCTTTATGCTGATGATGTATTACTTTTCCTTCAGAACTCACAGACGTCTCTCAGTCACACGATCACACTCATAAATAAATTCTCAGCACTTTCTGACTACTCTATCAACTGGTCTAAGACCACAGTTCTGCCCATTAACTGTAGGGTCCATAATATACCTGCGATCACTTTACAGTCAGGAAATATTAGATATTTAGGCATAAACATTTACTCCAGGCTCTCAGAGCTAACAAAGCTAAATTATGTGCAATTATTAAAGACAGTAGAGGACGATCTCTCGTTGGAAGTCCTTACCTATATCACTTATGGGGAGAGTTACATCCATTAAAATGATGATTCTACCAAAAGTTAACTATTTGTTCTCAATGATCCCCATAAAACCATCTGCTACTTGGTTTAAGTCACTAGATTCATGCATCTCCAAATTTCTGTGGAAAAACAAACCACCACGTATTAGTTTAAAAACCCTACAGAAGACCAAGGACAGTGGTGGATTAGATTTACCTCATTTTCAGCACTATTCCTTAGACAATAGGTTACAATATATATCAAAATGGTTTAAACCTTGTTGTTGTCACAGTTCCCAGAGACGTTGTAATCGTTGAGGATTCTATATTCACCCCCTCATTAGAGGCACGTAATGCAGATTGATGACACTAAATCTTCTTCTCTGTTCATTGCTGGCATCATTCCCAGCATCGTAAGTGTTCGTGGCATTGTTAGCCTCTTCTTCTGGATCTTGATATCGAGAATCCTTTTGTATTTCTGGTTTGTCAGTCCTCTGTCTTCGTTCACCGGAGTCTTTGTCTTTTTGTCCTTGAGTTTGGTGATTTTTTCTTCTTTTGATGCCTTGACACAATGTGACAGGTGATACCACGTGGGAGATCCTGTAACTTGGACTGCTGTCCCTGTGCTGCGAAATGGCTGTGCTGCTCAAATGGTCTCTCCTTCATCATGGTTACATGCTGCCATTCCGACATCTCGCCATTCCGACATGGGTCTCCAATTGTCGGAATGGCGACACTTAATTTTTTATCAAACGTCCCACCATTCCGACACTTTTTTCCTCCTATGGTCGGAATGGCGGTATGTTTTTTGTTTTTTTTAACATACCGCCATTCCGACAGTTCCTTTTAATAGCCTATTTTTTACCCAAAACATTTTGCACTAATGATATGCCGGCGCAAATACGCCCTAAAGTTTGGCGCACAAGCTTTGCACATGCAGAGGCCACAGCCTCGCAAACAAACTTTAATAATCTATTATCAAAATCCCCTGAATTTCAAATATAAAAATACAGATATTAATGTAACTCTGGCGAGACTGAAACTGATTAAGCAGAAATACAGTGTCAGTGAGCTGTCACAGCAGCCAGCTGGAGCGGAGCTCTCCACAGAGCCCATGCGTCTTTTGCACGCTGTCATCATATGCAAAAGTAATAATTGCAATTACAGATATCACGGCTACTGCACAGGACACAGTTGCGAGCACTCTGCCTTGCCTTGCCAATAGGAGAAGAGAGAAATGACAGCATAGAACGTATAAAACACAACAAAATTCAGTAAAAACGTTTATTCATGTTATTCACGTGATTTATGAGTACTCACTCCAATTTTGTGAAGCGCGGATGGGCTTTGCACATTTGGCACAAACACACAGCCGCAACGGTTGTAGCTTTATACAGCCTGTTGATATCTTAAGGACCTAACTGGTCACACCTGGGAGTAAATGTCATGTAGAGATTGTTTTTACATGACATTAAAGCTGAACATATAGCTTTCATCCACAAACCAACGTGGGAGAGCCCGAAGACGCATGTGCCAGACGCACATAGGCATGCGTAAAACCAATTTTGACCACTTCATACTGTTTATTTGCTTTCTTTTAGTTAACTTTCGTTTCTTTTGGATTCTTGTGCGTGTTATGGAGCCGTTTTGGTCCATGTTTGTAAGCCTTTTTTTCCTGGATTAAATTTTCGGAAGTTGAAACAAGTGGCATTGGAGTGTGTGATTGAAAACCACCGCGGACTGCTTCTCCTCCTCCAGTTGCCGAGACTTTGTGTTTTTAATAACGCTTGTCTATAAACATGTGTTAAACATATAAATTGCATGAACAGAAAGAAGGGACTCACCTGTTGAGTAACACACATTTCCTTATACGGAAAGCCTTGTCGGAATGGTGGGACATTTGAACGTCAGAATAGCGGGATGTCGCAATGGTGGGATGTCGGAATGGTGGGACGTTTGCATGTCGGAATGGTGGTTTGTCGGAATGGTGGTATGTCGGAATGGTGGGATGTCGGAATAGCGGGATGTCGGAATGGCGGGATTTCGGAATGGGTGTTGCCACCCCCTTCATCATATACACAGTTATTTATACATCACCTTCCACCATGAAGCGTTGTCCCTTTTTGTTTCTCTCTTTGTTCTTAAAATGCTGTTATGCATGTCTAAACCAATCCATTAAATTAGATCATTTTGGCAGTAAAGCGATCTACAATGTGCTTGGTCGCAAAGCTGCTCATCTGTGGTAAACAGCTCTTCAGAAAGGCATTCTTCAATTGATTTCACTAATTCTATGTAATAATTTTGTGATTTCCTACAAAACTACACTTCTTCTCCCATCTGTCTGAGTATTTAATATTGTCTGGGTCCCGTTAAAACATGTATTTTTCCCATCTAATTCCTTGTTTGCTTTAAAACAAGTATTCCCCATTTTCTATCCCTTCAGTAGCCAACCAGTTTGTATGGAGTACACTGGAGCAACTTGACTGATCAGTAAAACACTGCTTTTGTTGTCACCGCAAGGCTTCCCCCGTCGGTTGTTTCACTGAGACACTACTGAGTAACTATAACTCAACACAGTTTATACACATAACATTCCTATACATACTAACAAACAAACAAACAATTATTTATCGCAATTTTCTCATCTCTGTTTGAACGTACACCCAGGTAAATATTCCTGTAGTCTTCTCATATCGACTATGGACCCATTCATTGTTTAACTTCACTGTTTTGCAAATCCTAATTGAATATTACACATTGACATTGAACTTTACTTGATAAGCATTTCTTCATTGCATTCAGCAGCCTATATGTGAGCATCTATGTGTAAGCTGTTCTTCTTTGCATTTATCAGCAGCAAGCAATTCTTCATTGCACATGCATATGAAAATAGTAAAACAATTCCAATGCGTTAGCGAAACCTTCTATATCAGGAGTGTCCATCATGATGCTGGGAATAGAACCTCTTTCCCAGAATAGTTCAACCTTCATTACTCAACTGATCATAACTCCGCAATGAGCACATTTCAAAGTATCATTCCTCTACATATATTCAAAAATCTATGTGTAAATGTTTAATATTTCTTATATTTGTTGATGTCATTCTGTGTGCATGTGGCCTAAACCCAATCTCTGTGTGGCAATTTTAATTTAAACAAGTTGAACTCTGCCTCTGATCATTTAAAAAAGGTGTGTACCAATATCAACCTTTCTCAGGTAATTACTGATCCTACAAAACCAAAGAGATCCTTCAAGGTTGTCCCTGATTGGCTCAATCTTAACAAATCAAAGGTAGAAAATCCGCAGTATCTGAACTTGGTGTTAGTTATCACTGCTCAATAGCCTGTATCAGAATTGCAAAAATGAAAACATTAGGTCCACGCTTGTTATCCAGACCCTGAAACATCTCCATGAGCAGGCTTTTTTTTAACTGATCTGTTGAATAGTTATATGACACTGTTAAAATCCCAGATGAAGATCTAGCACTTGACCATTTTTGTAAATCTTCTAATTCCATAGTTGATAAACACGCCCCTTTTAAAAAGTATAGAAATTAGAACAGGTCTATCCCTGGCTTTCGGCAGAACTGTCTTCTTTACTTTTTTTTCCCCCTTGTCCTGTTCAGCATTATGTCAGAAGAATTGTAGTCTGAATACCTTTGATGCCAAACAGATTTGTTTTGCCAAGGAAAGTTTTATAAATGTAAAGCTCCCCTTGATGCCCATTTATTTATTTCTGTTTACAATATATGACATGAACTGAACTGAACCGGACCGGGGGACAAGGAAAGAAGAAGAGGAAACAGAACAAAAATAGAAACAAAAACCAGACAACCAGCTGCTACACCTGTAAAAAACAAAACAGACAACAATCCATGGCCTATGAGGGGAATCCAGCCTTAGCGCCACCAGGAGCACCTGAAAGCAGACAAGCAGAGAAAAAACAAACACACAAACAAACAAAAACAAGCACAAGAAGCGGCAATCGCATACAACACAGCTGTGGATATAGATGACCTGAGACGACATGATAATACATCAACTGCTTAGTGACCATGCTACTGGACTAATGAATGTGTGTGTGTGTGTGAGAACATGCAACACCCATGGCACAGGACCTACATGATAACCGTGCTTAGTTATGAGTGTATAAGTGTACAGGGCCACAATCCACAGCCCCCCCCCCCCCCCCCCCAAGCAATCAGAAGCAAGCAGAGAAGGCCACAAGACCCAGGCCACCAGCAGCCCCCACAGAGCACAGAACCCAGGCAGCCCACCGCAGGGGCAACCACGCATCCACCCAGAAGACTGCAGAGGAAGCCCCCGGAAAGAGCCCCCATAAGCATAGGGCAGAGGCACTCCGGGAACCAGGGGTAACAGCCCACCGACCCCGCCAGGCCAGGCGACAGCAAGTCCCAGATCCAGGCCCAATCATTACCACACACACTTTCACGTCCCATACATCCACACATCCACACATCCTACCTCCCTCGACTCTGCTGGGGTGTAGTGCAGCGGGCACACCAGGAGGCCAGCAACCCCCCAGCCACCACAGACCCCGAACCAGCAGAACAATTAATTAATCCTCCTGGCCCCTCCTGCCCCGAGCAGACACCAGGAAGCAGGGGTGTGCGAAGAAGACCCCTCCCCTCACCCTTCTGGCTCTTCAATATTTTCTAATAGTGAGCAATTAAAATTGAGGGGCAGCCAAACTTGTAGAACTGGGAGCGCGGCACTCTGGGCAGCCTACATACCCAAAGAGCCCCGCCCACCAGATGCCACTCAGTGTAACCACCCCCCAAGACCTAATGTGTGTGTGTGAGTGTGTTTGATAAGTAGTAATGTCTAAGGTGTAATTAAAACAGGGGCAGGGAACTGCAGAGTGCAACCAAAGGGGACCACCTACGTGGCCCCATCCACTACACCCCACCGAACACACACGCCCCCAAAACCCTTCATGTGTGAGTGTGTGCTGTGTACAGGAGCCAGAAGGGAGAGGGGTATGGGGATATATTCCGGGGGAGCTACTCTCCCCCAGAGAGGGCAGCCAGGGACTGGCTGCAATAGGCATCCCCGCTACCTGGGAGCCAACAATGGGCAGGAGGGCCTGATGTCCACCAGGCTCGGGGCCTGCAGCGACCATATTCCGGGAGCTACTGTACCCCCAGAAGGTACCAATCCCGCCCCACCCCACTCAACCCAACCCCACCCAGGAGGACCTCTACAAAAAACAAACAAACAACATCAAAAAACAAACAAACAAACCACCCGGTCACACCAGTCGCAGCAGCCCGGGCCTGAGACCCACCATCACCCAGCAACCCACCACCACCACTATGTGATAAAACTAATCAGAGGGGACTAGAGAGAATGAAATTCAGCCAATTGATGTTTTGAGGAGGCAGACATTGTTTCCATGCTAATATAATCTAAAAGAAAATTTCTAAACTGGTTAAAACACAGATTGTTCTTCGCTTTCCAGTTCATGAGAATAGTTTTCTTTGCGATACATAACACTGTGACAACCATGTGTGCTGAGTTAATTTCCATGGTGATGTTGTCTAAGTCACCCAGTATGCACAGTGTGGGGCATGCAGGGATGCTACACTTTAGCCATGTTGATAGGTCCTCACAGACTTCAAGCCAGAACTTCTGGACAGGCGCAGAAAAACCACAAAGCGTGTGCATAATCATCAGGTGTGTTATCTGTGCAATGTGAGCAGATGTTTGAGTGTGTTAGACCCATCCTGAACATCCTTTGTCCTGTATAGTGTGTTCTATGAAGGATTTTGTATTGTATGAGCTGTAAATTAGGATTTCGAGTCTTTATGAAGGTGTTCAAACATATTTGTGGTTAGAAACTATGACCAGAACTGATGGATAAATCTGCCTCCCATTTTGAGGATGGAAGAGACATTGTGTCAACTATCTTAGACAATAATTTATATATTTTTAATAGTAGTTTTGGGGTACAGATGCTTAGAAATTCTGCTACCCTAGTCGGGGGTTGTAAGTCTGGTTGGTGGAGGATATATCCATCCATCCATCCATCATCTGCCGCTTATCCGGGGGTCGGGTCGCGGGGGCAGCAGCTTGAGCAGAGAAACCCAGACGTCTCTGTCCCCGGCCACTTCCTCCAGCTCTTCCGGGGGGACCCCGAGGCGTTCCCAGGCCAGCCGAGAGACATAGTCTCTCCAACGTGTCCTGGGTCTCCCCCGGGGTCTCCTCCCAGTGGGACGTGCCCGGAACACCTCCCCAGGGAGGCGCCCAGGGGGCATCCTAACCAGATGCCCGAGCCACCTCATCTGACTCCTCTCAATGCGGAGGAGCAGCGGTTCTACTCCGAGCCCCTCCCGGATGACTGAGCTTCTCACCCTATCTCTAAGGGAGAGCCCAGACACCCTGCGGAGGAAACCCATTTCGGCCGCTTGTATTCGCGATCTTGTTCTTTCGGTCACTACCCACAACTCGTGACCATAGGTGAGGATGGGAACGTAGATTGACCAGTAAGTAGAGAGCTTAGCCTTCTGGCTCAGCTCCCTCTTCACTACGACGGGTCGGTGCAGAGCCTGCAACACTGCAGGCGCCGCACCGATCCGCCCGTCAATCTCCCGCTCCATTCGTCCGTCACTCGTGAACAAGACCCCGAGATACTTGAACTCCTCCTCTTGGGGAAGGATCTCATTCCCGACCCGGAGAGAGCATTCCACCCTTTTCCGGCTGAGAACCATAGTCTCGGATTTGGAGGTGCTGATTCTCATCCCAGCCGCTTCATACTCGGCTGCGAATCACTCCAGTGAGAGCTGAAGGTCACGGCCTGACGACGCTAACAGAACCACATCATCTGCAAAAAGCAGAGACCCGATTCTGAGGTCGCCAAATGGGACACCCTCAACACCCTGGCTCCGCCTAGAAATTCTGTCCATAAAAGTTAGGAACAGAATCGGTGACAAAGGGCAGCCCTGACGGAGTCCAACTCTCACCGGAAACGTATCCGACTTACTGCCGGCAATGCGGACCAAACTCTGGCACCGGTCATACAGAGACCGAACGGCCCCTATCAAGGGGTCCGGCACTCCATATTCCCGGAGCACCCCCCACAGGACTCCACGAGGGACACGGTCGAACGCTTTCTCCAAGTCCACAAAACACATGTAGACTGGTTGGGCGAACTCCCATGCACCCTCCAGGATCCTGCCGAGGGTATAGAGCTGGTCCACTGTTCCACGGCCAGGACGAAAGCCACACTGCATCTCCTGAATCCGAGGCTCGATTATCCGACGGATCCTCCTCTCCAATACCCCCGAATAGACCTTACCAGGGAGGCTGAGGAGTGTGATACCCCTATAGTTGGAACACACCCTCCGGTCCCCCTTTTTAAAGAGGGGGACCACCACCCCAATCTGCCAGTCCAGAGGCACTGTCCCCGATGTCAACGCGATACTGCAGAGGCGTGTCAGCCAAGACAGCCCTACAACATCCAGAGCCTTGAGAAACTCAGGACGGACCTCATCCACCCCCGGGGCCTTGCCACCGAGGAGCTTTTTAACCACCTCGGCAACCTCAGCCCCAGAAATGGGAGGCCCCGTCTCCGAGCTCTCCGACTCTGCCTCTTCCGAGCACGTGTTGGTAGGATTGAGGAGTTCCTCGAAGTACTCCCCCCACCGACTCACAACATCCCTAGTTGAGGTCAGCAAAGCCCCGTCCCCACTGTAAACAGTGTTGACTGTGAGCCGCTTCCCCCCCCCTGAGACGCCGGATGGTGGACCAGAATCTTTTCGAGGCCGTCCGGAAATCGTTCTCCATGGTCTCACCGAACTCCTCCCAGGCCCGAGTTTTTGCCTCAGCAACCGCCGAAGCCGTGGCCCGTCTGGCCCGTCGGTACCTATCAGCTTCTTCCAAGGTCCCACTGGCCAAAAAGGCCCGATAGGACTCCTTCTTCAGCTTGACGGCTTCCCTCACCACTGGTGTCCACCAGCAGGTTCGAGGGTTGCCGCCACGACAGGCACCGACCACCTTACGGCCACAACTCCGACCAGCTGCCTCGGCAATGGAGTCACGGAACATGGCCCATTCGGACTCAATGTCCCCCACCTCAAATATGGTTGAAGCTCTGCCGGAGGTGGGAGTTAAAGCTCCTTCTGACGGGGGATTCTGACAAACGCTCCCAGCAGACCCTCACAATACGTTTGGGCCTGCCAGGTCTGATCGGCATCCTCCCCCACCAGCGGAGCCAACTCACCACCAGGTGGTGATCAGTTGACAGCTCCGCCCCTCTCTTCACCCGAGTGTCCAGGACATACGGCCGCAAGTCCGATGATACAACCACAAAGTCGATCATCGAACTGCGGCCAAGGGTGTCCTGGTGCCAAGTGCACATATGGACACCCTTATGCCTGAACATGGTGTTCGTTATGGACAGTCTATGACTGGCACAGAAGTCCAACAACATAACACCACTCTGATTCAGATCGGGTGGGCCGTTCCTCCCAATCACACCCCTCCAGGTCTCACTGTCATTGCCCACGTGAGCATTGAAGTCCCCCAGCAGAATGAGGGAGTCTCCGGTAGGAGCATTCTCCAGTGCCTCCCCCAGAGACTCCAAAAAGGGTAGGTACTCTGAACTGCTGTTTGGCGCATAGGCACAAACAACAGTCAGGACTCGTCCCCCCACCCAAAGGCGGAGGGAGGCTACCCTCTCGTTCACTGGGGTAAACCCCAATGTACTGGCACACAGCCGGGGGGCAATAAGTATGCCTACACCTGCTCTGCGCCTCTCACCACGGGCAACTCCAGAGTGGAAGAGAGTCCAACCCCTCTCAAGAGTACTGGTTCCAGATCCCAAGCCGTGCGTCGAGGTGAGTCCGACTATATCTAACGGTCTGATGAAGTTTCAACAATAAACAACAAACTTTGTATTATGAGAAAGAACCAGACTCATTCTTCAGGAATCCGAAAATAAGCTCTATTTTACGAGTTATGCACGAATTCGGATTCTCCTATAAAACGAATTCCTTAACTCAAACCATGTTAAGATTGCTTTGTCCTTCATATTTATTCATGTCTAATCAAGTTTCAATGATAAACAACGTTGTACTTTGTAGAATGAGAAAGAACTTCTTCAGCAATAAGCATCTCTCGACAAATGACGAAATAAAGATTTTGCTATAAAATTAATTGCTATCAGCCTGACTTAAAACTGTTTGTCTTCCTTATTTATCCACTTCAAATCAAGTTTCAACAATTAAAAAAATTTTTTAGTTTGAGAAAAAAAAAACTTAATCTTGAGCAATCAGTATAAAAAGAGGGTAAGCAAAGGTGCGAATGTCAAACCATACATGATCAAAACAGGGAGCGGAAGTGTTTGGCTGAGACAAGGTGTGAATGTCCACCCATAATTAATGAAAAGCGGGCAACAAGTAGGTTCGAATGCCCAACCATACATCATCAAAAGCAGGAGTGGATATGTTCGGCTACAAGAAGGTTCGAACGTCTGACCATAGTTTGTAAAAAGCGGGTAAGAAAAGGTTCGAATGCCCGAACATACACCATCAAAGGAGGGAGCGGAGGTGTTCCGCTGTAAGAAGGTGTGAATGTCCGACCATAGTTGGTAAAAAACGGGTAAGAAAAGGTTAAAATACCCGACTGTACACAATCAGTAGCGGGTGCGGAGTTGTTCGGCTACTAAAAGGTGTGAAAGTCCGACCATGGTTTGTAAAAAGCGGGTAAGAAAAGGTGCGAATGCCCGAAAATGTATGATCAAAAGAGGGAGCGGAGGTGTTTGGCTGCAAGAAGGTGTGAATGTACACCCATAATTACTGAAAAATGGGTAAGAAAAGGTGCGAATGCCCAACTATACATAATCAAAAGCAGGAGTGGATGTGTTCGGCTCCAAGAAGGGTTGAATGTCTGACCATAGTTTGTAAAAAGCAGGTAAGAAAAGGTTTGACTGCCCGAACATACACCATCAAAAGAGGGAGCGGAGGTGTTCCGCTGTAAGAAGGTGTGAATGTCCAACCATAGTTGGTAAAAAGCGGGTAAGAAAAGGTTAAAATACCCGACTGTACACAATCAATAGCGGGAGCGGAGTTGTTCGGCTACTAAAAGATGTGAAAGTCCGACTATGGTTTGTAAAAAGCGGGTAAGAAAAGGTGCTAATGCCCGACAATGTATGATCAAAAGAGGGAGCGGAGGTGTTCGGCTGCAAGAAGGTCTGAATGTCCAACCATAATTTGTAAAAACCGGGAAGGAAAGGCTCGAAAGCCCGACTATACACCATCAAAAGCGGGAGCAGAGTGGTTCAGCTGCAAGAAGTTCTGAATGTCCATCAATAATTGCTTTAAAACATGAAAGAAAATTTTCGAATATCATCCGCACATGATCATAAGAAGGAGAGGAGGTGTTCAGCTGCAAGAAGGTGTGAATGTCCACCCATAATTCCTGAAAAATGGGTAAAAAAAGGTGCGAATGCCCAACCATACATTATCAAAAGCATGTGTGAATGTCAGATCATAATTTGCAAAAAGCTGATGAGAAAGGGTGAGAATGTCCGACTGCACACCATCAAATGCGGGAGCGGAGTTGTTCGGCTGTGAGTAGGTGTGAATGTCCAGCCATAATTACTCACAAACGGGTAAGAAAAGGTAGTATTGCCAGACCAAACATGATCAAAACAGGGAGCGGAGGTGGTTCAGCTGCAAGAAGGTGTGAATGTCTCACTAAAGTTCAAATATATTAACAAAAGCGGGAGGAGAGGTCTTCGTATGAGAGTGGTTGAGAATTTCCAACCATAATCTATAAAATTCGGTGAAAAAAAGGTGTGATAGAACACTAAAAGGTGGAGCGGAAGTGTTCGGCTGCAAGAAGGTGTGAATGTCCGACTATATTTGGTGAAAAGCAGGTGAAGCAAGGTCTGAATGCCCAACCTTACATTATCAAAAGCGAGATCAGAGGTGTTTGGCTGCAAGAAGGCCATAGTTTGCCAAAAGCGGGTAAGCTGCGAATGACCAACTAAATATCAACAAAAGTGGGGGCGGAGGTCTTCGGATGCAACTGGGTGTGAACATCCCACCATACAAGTATGGTGGAGAGGAAGCTGTGAACAGCCGACCATAGTTTGCAAAAAGCGGGTGAGACAAGGTGCGAATGTCCAACCATACATGATCAAAACAGGGAGCGGAGGTGTTTGGCTGTGACAAGGTGTGAATGTCCACCCAAAATTAATGAAAAGCGGGCAAAAAGTAGGTTTGAATCCCCAAGCATACATCATCAAAAGAAGGAGTGGATGTGTTCGGCTACAAGAAGGTTTCAATGTCCGAGCATAGTTTGTAAAAAGCGGGTAAGAAAAGGTTCGAATGCCAAAACATACACCATCAAAAGAGGGAGCGGAGGTGTTCCGCTGTAAGAAGGTGTGAATGTCCGACCATAGTTGGTAAAAAGTGGGTAAGAAAAGGTTAAAATACCCGACTGTACACAATCAATAGGGGGAGCGGAGTTGTTCGGCTACATGAAGATGTGAAAGTCCAACCATGGTTTGTAAAAAGCTGGTAAGAAAAGGTTCGAATGTCCGAATATATACCATCAAAAGCGGAAGCGGAGGTGTTCGGCTGCAAGAAGGTGTGAACGTCCGACCAAAGTTTGTAAAAAGCAGTTAAGAAAAGGTTCGAATATCCAACCAAACATAATCAAAAGCGGGAGCAGAGCTGTTCGACTGCAAGTAGGTGTGAATGTCCAGCCATAATTACTCACAAAGGGTTAAGAAAAGGTAGTATTGCCAGACCATACATGATCAAAACAGGGAGCTGAGGTGGTTCAGCTGCAAGGTGTGAATGTCTGACTATAGTTTGTAAAAAGCGGGTAAGATAAGGTGCGAATGCCCGACAATGTATAATCAAAAGAGGGAGCAGAGGTTTTCGGCTACAAGAAGGTTTGAATGTCCGACCATAGTTTGTAAAAAGCGGGTAAGAAATGGTTCAAATGCCTGACTATACACCATCAAAAGCGGGAGCGGAGATGTTCCGCTGTAAGACGGTGTGAATGTCCGACCATAGTTGGTAAAAAGCGGGTAAGAAAAGGTTAAAATACCCGACTGTACACAATCAATAGCGGGAGCGGAGTTGTTCGGCTACAAGAAGGTGTGAAAGTCCAACCATCGTTTGTAAAAAGCTGGTAAGAAAAGGTTCGAATGCCCAAATATATACCATCAAAAGCGGAAGCGGAGGTGTTCGGCTGCAAGAAGGTGTGAACGTCCGACCAAAGTTGGCAAAAAGCAGTAAAGAAAAGGTTCGAATATCCAAACATAATTAAAAGCGAGAGAGATGTGTTCAGCTGCAAGTAGGTGTGAATATCCAGCCATAATTACTCACAAACGGGTAAGAAAATGTAGTATTGCCAGACCATACATGATCAAAACAGGGAGCGGAGGTGGTTTAGCTGCAAAAAGGGGTGAATGTCCAACTAAAGTTCAAATATATTAACAAAAGCGGGAGGAGAGGTCTTCGTATGAGAGTGGTTGAGAATTTCCAACCATAATCTATAAAATTCGGTGAAAAAAAGGTGTGATAGAACACTAAAAGGTGGAGCGGAAGTGTTCGGCTGCAAGAAGGTGTGAATGTCCGACTATATTTGGTGAAAAGCAGGTGAAGCAAGGTCTGAATGCCCAACCTTACATTATCAAAAGCGAGATCAGAGGTGTTTGGCTGCAAGAAGGCCATAGTTTGCCAAAAGCGGGTAAGCTGCGAATGACCAACTAAATATCAACAAAAGTTGGGGCGGAGGTCTTCGGATGCAACTGGGTGTGAACATCCCACCATACAAGTATGGTGGAGAGGAAGCTGTGAACAGCCGACCATAGTTTGCAAAAAGCGGGTGAGACAAGGTGCGAATGTCCAACCATACATGATCAAAACAGGGAGCGGAGGTGTTTGGCTGTGACAAGGTGTGAATGTCCACCCAAAATTAATGAAAAGCGGGCAAAAAGTAGGTTTGAATCCCCAAGCATACATCATCAAAAGAAGGAGTGGATGTGTTCGGCTACAAGAAGGTTTCAATGTCCGAGCATAGTTTGTAAAAAGCGGGTAAGAAAAGGTTCGAATGCCAAAACATACACCATCAAAAGAGGGAGCGGAGGTGTTCCGCTGTAAGAAGGTGTGAATGTCCGACCATAGTTGGTAAAAAGTGGGTAAGAAAAGGTTAAAATACCCGACTGTACACAATCAATAGGGGGAGCGGAGTTGTTCGGCTACATGAAGATGTGAAAGTCCAACCATGGTTTGTAAAAAGCTGGTAAGAAAAGGTTCGAATGTCCGAATATATACCATCAAAAGCGGAAGCGGAGGTGTTCGGCTGCAAGAAGTTGTGAACGTCCGACCAAAGTTTGTAAAAAGCAGTTAAGAAAAGGTTCGAATATCCAACCAAACATAATCAAAAGCGGGAGCAGAGCTGTTCGACTGCAAGTAGGTGTGAATGTCCAGCCATAATTACTCACAAAGGGTTAAGAAAAGGTAGTATTGCCAGACCATACATGATCAAAACAGGGAGCTGAGGTGGTTCAGCTGCAAGGTGTGAATGTCTGACTATAGTTTGTAAAAAGCGGGTAAGATAAGGTGCGAATGCCCGACAATGTATAATCAAAAGAGGGAGCAGAGGTTTTCGGCTACAAGAAGGTTTGAATGTCCGACCATAGTTTGTAAAAAACGGGTAAGAAAAGGTTAAAATACCCGACTGTACACAATCAGTAGCGGGTGCGGAGTTGTTCGGCTACTAAAAGGTGTGAAAGTCGGACCATGGTTTGTAAAAAGCGGGTAAGAAAAGGTGCGAATGCCCGAAAATGTATGATCAAAAGAGGGAGCGGAGGTCTTCGGCTGCAAGAAGGTATGAATGTACACCCATAATAACTGAAAAATGGGTAAGAAAAGGTGCGAATGCCCAACTATACATAATCAAAAGCAGGAGTGGATGTGTTCGGCTCCAAGAAGGGTTGAATGTCTGACCATAGTTTGTAAAAAGCAGGTAAGAAAAGGTTTGACTGCCCGAACATACACCATCAAAAGAGGGAGCGGAGGTGTTCCGCTGTAAGAAGGTGTGAATGTCCAACCATAGTTGGTAAAAAGCGGGTAAGAAAAGGTTAAAATACCCGACTGTACACAATCAATAGCGGGAGCGGAGTTGTTCGGCTACTAAAAGATGTGAAAGTCCGACTATGGTTTGTAAAAAGCGGGTAAGAAAAGGTTCAAATGCCTGACTATACACCATCAAAAGCGGGAGCGGAGGTGTTCCGCTGTAAGACGGTGTGAATGTCCGACCATAGTTGGTAAAAACCGGGTAAGAAAAGGTTAAAATACCTGACTGTACACAATCAATAGCGGGAGCGGGGTTGTTCGGCTACAAGAAGGTGTGAAAGTTCAACCATGGTTTGTAAAAAGCTGCTAAGAAAAGGTTCGAATGCCCGAATATACACCATCAAAAGCGGGAGCAGAGCTGTTCGACTGCAAGTAGGTGTGAATGTCCAGCCATAATTACTCACAAACGGGTAAGGAAAGGTAGTATTGCCAGACCATACATGATCAAAACAGGGAGCTGAGGTGGTTCAGCTGCAAGGTGTGAATGTCTGACTATAGTTTGTAAAAAGCGGGTAAGACAAGGTGCGAATGCCCGACAATGTATGATCAAAAGAGGGAGTGAAGGTCTTCGGCTGCAATGTCTGAATTTACAACCATAATTTCTAAAAACCGGGTAAGAAAAGGCTCGAAAGCCCGACTATACACAATCAAAAGCGGGAGCGGGAGGTTTTCAGCTGCAAATCCTTCACTCAAACCAAGTGAAAACTGCTTTGTCCTTCATATTTATCAATGTCTAGATTGACTTCAACAAAGAACAACACTGGATTTTGCAGTAGAAGAAAGAGCAACACTGAAGGATCAGTAATCCGAGAATAAGCTTATTTTCATACGTTCTGCATGATTTGGGATTTTATGTATAAAATGAATTCCTTCACTCAAACCAAGTTAAAACTGCTTTGTCCTTCATATTTATCAATGTCTAGATCGACTTCAACAAAGAACAACATTGTATTTTGCAGTAGAAGAAAAAGCAACACTGAAGGATCAGGAATCCGAGAATAAGCTTCTTTTCATACGTTCTGCATGATTTGGGATTTTATGTATAAAATGAATTCCTTCGCTCAAACAAAGTGAAAATGCTTTGTCCTTCATATTTATCAATGTCTAGATTTACTTCAACAAAGAACAACATTGTATTTTGCAGTAGAAGAAATAGCAACACTGAAGGATCAGGAATCCGAAAACAAGCTTATAATAAACTTAATACGTTCTGCTTGATTTGGGATTTTGCTATAAAATTAATTGCTTTGCTCAAACAAAGTGGAAACTGCTTTGTCCTTCATATTTATCAATGTCTATATCGATTTCAACAAAGAACAAGGCTGTATTTTGCAGTATAGGAAAGAGCAACACTGGAGGATCAGGAATCCGAGAATAAGCTTACTTTCATGAGTCCTGCACGATTTGGGATTTTATGTATAAAATGAATTCCTTCACTCAAACCAAGTTAAAACTGCTTTGTCCTTCATATTTATCAATGTCTATATCGATTTCAACAAAGAACAAGGCTGTATTTTGCAGTAGAAGAAAAAGCAACACTGAAGGATCAGGAATCCGAGAATAAGCTTATTTTCATACGTTCTGCATGATTTGGGATTTTATGTATAAAATGAATTCCTTCGCTCAAACCAAGTGAAAACTGCTTTGTCCTTCATATTTATCAATGTCTAGATTTACTTCAACAAAGAACAACATTGTATTTTGCAGTAGAAGAAATAGCAACACTGAAGGATCAGGAATCCGAAAACAAGCTTATAATAAACTTAATACGTTCTGCTTGATTTGGGATTTTGCTATAAAATTAATTCCTTTACTCAAACAAAGTGGAAACTGCTTTGTCCTTCATATTTATCAATGTCTATATCGATTTCAACAAAGAACAAGGCTGTATTTTGCAGTATAGGAAAGAGCAACACTGGAGGATCAGGAATCCGAGAATAAGCTTACTTTCATGAGTCCTGCACGATTTCGGATTTTCCTATAAAATGAATTGCTTTGCTCAAACCAAGTTAAAATTGCTTTGTCCTTCATAGTTATCCATGTCAAAAATGTATCAAGCATAAAGTTCCTCATATTACCCTGAATGAGAAAGAAGCATCCCTTTGGTTGAGCAATACGTTCCTTTTGCGGAGTTATGCATGATTTCGGATTTTGCTATAAAATTCATTCCTTCACACCTCTCCACCCGCTTTTGTTAATTAATTTGAACTTTAGTTGGACATTCACCCCTTTTTGCAGCTAAACCACCTCCGCTCCCTGTTTTGATCATGTATGGTCTGGCAATACTACATTTTCTTACCCGTTTGTGAGTAATTATGGCTGGATATTCACACCTACTTGCAGCTGAACACAATCTCTCTCGCTTTTAATTATGTTTGGATATTCGAACCTTTTCTTTACTCCTTTGTGCGAACTTGGGTCGGACGCTTTTGATGGTATATTTTCGGGCATTCGAACCTTTTCTTACCCGTTTTTTACAAACCATGGTCGGACTTTCACACATTCTTGTAGCCAAACACATCCGCTCCCGCTATTGATTGTGTACAGTCGGGTATTTTAACCTTTTCTTACCCACTTTTTACCAACTATGGTCGGACATTCACACCGTCTTACAGCGGAACATCTCTGCTCCCGCTTTTGATGGTGTATAGTCAGGCATTTGAACCTTTTCTTACCCGCTTTTTACAAACTATGGTAGGACATTCAAACCTTGTTGTAGCCGAAAACCTCTGCTCCCTCTTTTGATTATACATTGTAAGGCATTCGCACCTTATCTTACCCGCTTTTTACAAACTATAGTCAGACATTCACACCACCTCAGCTCCCTGTTTTGATCATGTATGGTCTGGCAATACTACCTTTTCTTACCCGTTTGTGAGTAATTATGGCTGGACATTCACACCTACTTGCAGTCGAACAGCTCCGCTCCCTCTTTTGATTATACATTGTTGGGCATTCGCACCTTATTTACAAACTATAGTCAGACATTCACACCTTGCAGCTGAGCCACCTCAGCTCCCTGTTTTGATAGTGTATGTTCGGGCATTCGAACCTATTCTTACCCCCTTTTTACAAACTATGCTCGGAGATTCACACCTACTCACAGCCGAACAACTCCGCTCCCGCATTTGATGATGTCTTGTCCGGCATTCTAGTCTCTTCTAACACATTTTTCAGCAATTATGGTCGGACATTCACACCTACTCACAGCCGAACACTTCCGCTCCAGCATTTGATGGTGTATAGCCGGGCATTCTCACCCTTTCTCATCAGCTTTTTGCAAATTATGATGTGACATTCACACCTACTTGCAGTCGAACAGCTCTGCTCCCGCTTTTGATTATGTTTGGTTGGATATTCGAACCTTTTCTTAACTGCTTTTTACAAACTTTGGTCGGACGTTCACACCTTCTTGCAGCCGAACAACTCCGCTCCCGCTATTGATTGTGTACAGTCGCGTATTTTAACCTTTTCTTACCCACTTTTTACCAACTATGGTCGGACATTCAAACCTTCTTGTAGCCGAAAACCTCCGCTCCCTCTTTTGATCATACATTGTCGGGCATTCGCACCTTTTCTTACCCGTTTTTTACAAACCATGGTCGGACTGTCACACATTCTTGTAGCCAAACACATCCGCTCCCGCTATTGATTTTGTACAGTCGGGTATTTTAACCTTTTCTTACCCGTTTTTTACCAACTATGGTCGGACATTCACACCTTCTTACAGCGGAACACCTCCGCTCCCTCTTTTGATGGTGTATGTTTGGGCATTCGAACCTTTTCTTACCCGCTTTTTACAAACTATGCTCGGACATTCAAACCTTCTTGTAGCCGAACACATCCACTCCTGCTTTTGATGATGTATGGTTGGGCATTCAAACCTACTTGTTGCCCGCTTTTCATTAATTTTGGGTGGATATTCACACCTTGTCACAGCCAAACACCTCCGCTCCCTGTTTTGATCATGTATGGTTGGACATTCGCACCTTTTCTCACCCGCTTTTTGCCAACTATGGTCGGCTGTTCACAGCTTCCTCTCCACCATACTTGTATGGTGGGATATTCACACCCACTTGCATCCGAAGACCTTTTGTTGATATTTAGTCGGTCATTCGCAGCTTACCCGCTTTTGGCAAACTATGGCCTTCATGCAGCCAAACACCTCTGATCTCGCTTTTGATGATGTAAGGTTGGGCATTCAGACCTTGCTTCATCTGCTTTTCACCAAATATAGTAGGACATTCAAACCTTCTTGCAGCCGAACACTTCCGCTCCACCTTTTAGTGTTCTATCACACCTTTTTTTTCACCGCATTTTATAGATTATGGTTGGAAATTCTCAACCACTCTCATCCGAAGACCTCTCCTCCCGCTTTTGTTAATATATTTGAACTTTAGTCGGACATTCACACCTTCTTGCAGCTGAACCACCTCCGCTCCCTGTTTTGATCATGTATGGTATGGCAATACTACCTTTTCTTACCCGTTTGTTAGTAATTATGGCTGGACATTCACACCTACTTGCAGCCGAACACCACCTCTCCCGCTTTTGATGATGTATGGACCGGCATTCTTACCTTTTCTAACACATTTTTCAGCAATTATGGTCGGAGATTCACACTTACTCACAGCCGAACAACTCCGCTCCCGCATTTGATGGTGTATAGTCGGGCATTCTCACCCTTTCTCATCAGCTTTTTCCAAATTATGATCTGACATTCACACCTGCTTTTGATAATGTATGGTTGGGCATTCGCACCTTTTCTTACCCATTTTTCAGTAATTATGGGTGGACATTCACACCTTCTTGCAGCTGAACACCTCCTCTCCCGCTATTGATTGTGTACAGTCGGGTATTTTAACCTTTTCTTACCCGCTTTTTACCAAATATGGTCGGACATTCACACCGTCTTACAGCGGAACACCTCTGCTCCCGCTTTTGATGGTGTATAGTCAGGCGCTTGAACCTTTTCTTACCCGCTTTTTACAAACTATGGTCGGACATTCAAACCTTCTTGTAGCCGAAAACCTCCGCTCCCTCTTTTGATTATACATTGTTGGGCATTCGCACCTTATTTACAAACTATAGTCAGACATTCACACCTTGCAGCTGAGCCACCTCAGCTCCCTGTTTTGATAGTGTATGTTCGGGCATTCAAACCTATTCTTACCCCCTTTTTACAAACTATGCTCGGAGATTCACACCTACTCACAGCCGAACAACTCCGCTCCCGCATTTGATGATGTCTTGTCCGGCATTCTAGTCTCTTCTAACACATTTTTCAGCAATTATGGTCGGACATTCACACCTACTCACAGCCGAACACTTCCGCTCCCGCATTTGATGGTGTATAGCCGGGCATTCTCACCCTTTCTCATCAGCTTTTTGCAAATTATGATCTGACATTCACACCTACTTGCAGTCGAACAGCTCTGCTCCCGCTTTTGATTATGTTTGGTTGGATATTCGAACCTTTTCTTAACTGCTTTTTACAAACTTTGGTCGGACGTTCACACCTTCTTGCAGCCGAACACATCCACTTCCACTTTTGATGGTATATATTCGGGCATTCGAACCTTTTCTTACCCGCTTTTTACAAACCGTGGTCGGACTTTCACACCTTCTTGTAGCCAAACAACTCCGCTCCCGCTATTGATTGTGTACAGTCGGGTATTTTAACCTTTTCTTACCCGCTTTTTACCAACTATGGTCGGACATTCAAACCTTCTTGTAGCCGAAAACCTCCGCTCCCTCTTTTGATCATACATTGTCGGGCATTCGCACCTTTTCTTACCCGTTTTTTACAAACCATGGTCGGACTGTCACACATTCTTGTAGCCAAACACATCCGCTCCCTCTATTGATTGTGTACAGTCGGGTATTTTAACCTTTTCTTACCCGTTTTTTACCAACTATGGTCGGACATTCACACCTTCTTACAGCGGAACACCTCCGCTCCCTCTTTTGATGGTGTATGTTTGGGCATTCGAACCTTTTCCTACCCGCTTTTTACAAACTATGCTCGGACATTCAAACCTTCTTGTAGCCGAACACATCCACTCCTGCTTTTGATGATGTATGGTTGGATATTCAAACCTACTTGTGGCCCGCTTTTCATTAATTTTGGGTGGATATTCACACCTTGTCACAGCCAAACACCTCCGCTCCCTGTTTTGATCATGTATGGTTGGACATTCGCACCTTTTCTCACCCGCTTTTTGCCAACTATGGTCGGCTGTTCACAGCTTCCTCTCCACCATACTTGTATGGTGGGATATTCACACCCACTTGCATCCGAAGACCTTTTGTTGATATTTAGTCGGTCATTCGCAGCTTACCCGCTTTTGGCAAACTATGGCCTTCATGCAGCCAAACACCTCTGATCTCGCTTTTGATGATGTAAGGTTGGGCATTCAGACCTTGCTTCATCTGCTTTTCACCAAATATAGTAGGACATTCACACCTTCTTGCAGCCGAACACTTCCGCTCCACCTTTTAGTGTTCTATCACACCTTTTTTTTCAACGCATTTTATAGATTATGGTTGGAAATTCTCAACCACTCTCATCCGAAGACCTCTCCTCCCGCTTTTGTTAATATATTTGAACTTTAGTCGGACATTCACACCTTCTTGCAGCTGAACCACCTCCGCTCCCTGTTTTGATCATGTATGGTATGGCAATACTACCTTTTCTTACCCGTTTGTTAGTAATTATGGCTGGACATTCACACCTACTTGCAGCCGAACACCACCTCTCTCGCTTTTGATGATGTATGGACCGGCATTCTTACCTTTTCTAACACATTTTTCAGCGATTATGGTCGGAGATTCACACTTACTCACAGCCGAACAACTCCGCTCCCGCATTTGATGGTGTATAGTCGGGCATTCTCACCCTTTCTCATCAGCTTTTTGCAAATTATGATCTGACATTCACACCTGCTTTTGATAATGTATGGTTGGGCATTCGCACCTTTTCTTACCCATTTTTCAGTAATTATGGGTGGACATTCACACCTTCTTGCAGCTGAACACCTCCTCTCCCGCTATTGATTGTGTACAGTCGGGTATTTTAACCTTTTCTTACCCGCTTTTTAGCAAATATGGTCGGACATTCACACCGTCTTACAGCGGAACACCTCTGCTCCCGCTTTTGATGGTGTATAGTCAGGCGCTTGAACCTTTTCTTACCCGCTTTTTACAAACTATGGTCGGACATTCAAACCTTCTTGTAGCCGAAAACCTCCGCTCCCTCTTTTGATTATACATTGTTGGGCATTCGCACCTTATTTACAAACTATAGTCAGACATTCACACCTTGCAGCTGAGCCACCTCAGCTCCCTGTTTTGATAGTGTATGTTCGGGCATTCGAACCTATTCTTACCCCCTTTTTACAAACTATGCTCGGAGATTCACACCTACTCACAGCCGAACAACTCCGCTCCCGCATTTGATGATGTCTTGTCCGGCATTCTAGTCTCTTCTAACACATTTTTCAGCAATTATGGTCGGACATTCACACCTACTCACAGCCGAACACTTCCGCTCCCGCATTTGATGGTGTATAGCCGGGCATTCTCACCCTTTCTCATCAGCTTTTTGCAAATTATGATCTGACATTCACACCTACTTGCAGTCGAACAGCTCTGCTCCCGCTTTTGATTATGTTTGGTTGGATATTCGAACCTTTTCTTAACTGCTTTTTACAAACTTTGGTCGGACGTTCACACCTTCTTACAGCCGAACACATCCACTTCCACTTTTGATGGTATATATTCGGGCATTCGAACCTTTTCTTACCCGCTTTTTACAAACCGTGGTCGGACTTTCACACCTTCTTGTAGCCAACCAACTCCGCTCCCGCTATTGATTGTGTACAGTCGGGTATTTTAACCTTTTCTTACCCGCTTTTTACCAACTATGGTCGGACATTTACAACTTCTTACAGCGGAACACCTCCGCTCCCTCTTTTGATGGTCTATGTTCGGGCATTCGAACCTTTTCTTACCCGCTTTTTGCAAACTATGGTCGGACATTCAAACCTTCTTGTAGCCGAACACATCCACTCCTGCTTTTGATGATGTATGGTTGGGCATTTTCACCTTTTCTTACCCATTTTTCAGTAATTATGGTTGGACATTCACACCTTCTTGCAGCTGAACAACTCCTCTCCCGCTTATGATCATGTGCGGTTTGATATTCGAAAATTTTCTTTCATGTTTTAAAGCAATTATTGATGGACATTCAAATCTTCTTGTAGCCGAACACATCCACTCCTGCTTTTGATGATGTATGGTTTGGCATTCGCACCCTTTTTTTACCCATTTTTCAGGAATTTTGGGTGGACATTCAGACCTTCTTGCAGCCGAAAACCTCTGCTCCCTCTTTTGATCATACATTGTCGGGCATTCGCACCTTATCTTACCCGCTTTTTACAAACTATAGTCAGACATTCACACCTTGCAGCTGAACCACCTTCGCTCCCTGTTTTGATCATGTATGGTCTGGCAATACTACCTTTTCTTACCCGTTTGTGAGTAATTATGGCTGGACATTCACACCTACTTGCAGTCGAACAGCTCTGCTCCCGCTTTTGATTATGTTCGGTTGGATATTCGAACCTTTTCTTAACTGCTTTTTACAAACTATGGTCGGACATTCAAACCTTCTTGTAGCCAAAAACCTCCGCTCCCTCTTTTGATCATACATTGTCGGGCATTCGCACCTTATCTTACCCGCTTTTTACAAATTATAGTCAAACATTCACACCTTGTTGCTGAACCACCTCCGCTCCCTGTTTTGATCATGTATGGTCTGGCAATACTACCTTTTCTTACCCGTTTGTGAGTAATTATGGCTGGACATTCACACCTACTTGCAGTCGAACAGCTCTGCTCCCGCTTTGGATTATGTTTGGTTGGATATTCGAACCTTTTCTTAACTGCTTTTTACAAACTTTGGTCGGACGTTCACACCTTCTTGCAGCCGAACACCTCCGCTTCTGCTTTTGATGGTATATATTCGGGCATTTGAACCTTTTCTTACCAGCTTTTTACAAACCATGGTTGAACTTTCACACCTTCTTGTAGCCGAACAACTCCGCTCCCCCTATTGATTGTGTACAGTTGGGTATTTTAACCTTTTCTTACCCGCTTTTTACCAACTATGGTCGGACATTTACACCGTCTTGTAGCCAAAAACCTCCGCTCCCTCTTTTGATCATACATTGTCGGGCATTCGCACCTTATCTTACCCGCTTTTTACAAACTATAGTCAAACTTTCACACCTTGTTGCTGAACCACCTCAGCTCCCTGTTTTGATGATGTATGGTCTGGCAATACTACCTTTTCTTACCCGTTTGTGAGTAATTATGGCTGGACATTCACACCTACTTGCAGTCGAACAGCTCTGCTCCCGCTTTTGATTATGTTTGGTTGGATATTCGAACCTTTTCTTAACTGCTTTTTACAAACTTTGGTCGGACTGTCACACATTCTTGTAGCCGAACAACTCCGCTCCCGCTATTGATTGTGTACAGTCGGGTATTTTAACCTTTTCTTACCCGTTTTTTACCAACTATGGTCGGACTTTCACACCTTCTTACAGCGGAACACCTCCGCTCCCTCTTTTGATGGTGTATGTTCGGGCAGTCAAACCTTTTCTTACCTGCTTTTTACAAACTATGGTCAGACATTCAACCCTTCTTGGAGCCGAACACATCCACTCCTGCTTTTGATGATGTATAGTTGGGCATTCGCACCTTTTCTTACCCATTTTTCAGTAATTATGGGTGTACATTCACACCTTCTTGCAGCCGAACACCTCCGCTCCCTCTTTTGATCATACATTTTCTGGCATTCGCACCTTTTCTCACCCGCTTTTTGCCAACTATGGTCGGCTGTTCACAGCTTCCTCTCCACCATACTTGTATGGTGGGATATTCACACCCACTTGCATCCGAAGACCTTTTGTTGATATTTAGTCGGTCATTCGCAGCTTACCCGCTTTTGGCAAACTATGGCCTTCATGCAGCCAAACACCTCTGATCTCGCTTTTGATGATGTAAGGTTGGGCATTCAGACCTTGCTTCATCTGCTTTTCACCAAATATAGTAGGACATTCACACCTTCTTGCAGCCGAACACTTCCGCTCCACCTTTTAGTGTTCTATCACACCTTTTTTTTCACCGCATTTTATAGATTATGGTTGGAAATTCTCAACCACTCTCATCCGAAGACCTCTCCTCCCGCTTTTGTTAATATATTTGAACTTTAGTCGGACATTCACACCTTCTTGCAGCTGAACCACCTCCGCTCCCTGTTTTGATCATGTATGGTATGGCAATACTACCTTTTCTTACCCGTTTGTTAGTAATTATGGCTGGACATTCACACCTACTTGCAGCCGAACACCACCTCTCCCGCTTTTGATGATGTATGGACCGGCATTCTTACCTTTTCTAACACATTTTTCAGCAATTATGGTCGGAGATTCACACTTACTCACAGCCGAACAACTCCGCTCCCGCATTTGATGGTGTATAGTCGGGCATTCTCACCCTTTCTCATCAGCTTTTTGCAAATTATGATCTGACATTCACACCTGCTTTTGATAATGTATGGTTGGGCATTCGCACCTTTTCTTACCCATTTTTCAGTAATTATGGGTGGACATTCACACCTTCTTGCAGCTGAACACCTCCTCTCCCGCTATTGATTGTGTACAGTCGGGTATTTTAACCTTTTCTTACCTGCTTTTTACCAAATATGGTCGGACATTTACACCGTCTTACAGCGGAAAACCTCTGCTCCCGCTTTTGATGGTGTATAGTCAGGCGCTTGAACCTTTTCTTACCCGCTTTTTACAAACTATGGTCGGACATTCAAACCTTCTTGTAGCCGAAAACCTCCGCTCCCTCTTTTGATTATACATTGTTGGGCATTCGCACCTTATTTACAAACTATAGTCAGACATTCACACCTTGCAGCTGAGCCACCTCAGCTCCCTGTTTTGATAGTGTATGTTCGGGCATTCAAACCTATTCTTACCCCCTTTTTACAAACTATGCTCGGAGATTCACACCTACTCACAGCCGAACAACTCCGCTCCCGCATTTGATGATGTCTTGTCCGGCATTCTAGTCTCTTCTAACACATTTTTCAGCAATTATGGTCGGACATTCACACCTACTCACAGCCGAACACTTCCGCTCCCGCATTTGATGGTGTATAGCCGGGCATTCCCACCCTTTCTCATCAGCTTTTTGCAAATTATGATCTGACATTCACACCTACTTGCAGTCGAACAGCTCTGCTCCCGCTTTTGATTATGTTTGGTTGGATATTCGAACCTTTTCTTAACTGCTTTTTACAAACTTTGGTCGGACGTTCACACCTTCTTACAGCCGAACACATCCACTTCCACTTTTGATGGTATATATTCGGGCATTCGAACCTTTTCTTACCCGCTTTTTACAAACCGTGGTCGGACTTTCACACCTTCTTGTAGCCAACCAACTCCGCTCCCGCTATTGATTGTGTACAGTCGGGTATTTTAACCTTTTCTTACCCGCTTTTTACCAACTATGGTCGGACATTTACAACTTCTTACAGCGGAACACCTCCGCTCCCTCTTTTGATGGTCTATGTTCGGGCATTCGAACCTTTTCTTACCCGCTTTTTGCAAACTATGGTCGGACATTCAAACCTTCTTGTAGCCGAACACATCCACTCCTGCTTTTGATGATGTATGGTTGGGCATTTTCACCTTTTCTTACCCATTTTTCAGTAATTATGGTTGGACATTCACACCTTCTTGCAGCTGAACAACTCCTCTCCCGCTTATGATCATGTGCGGTTTGATATTCGAAAATTTTCTTTCATGTTTTAAAGCAATTATTGATGGACATTCAAATCTTCTTGTAGCCGAACACATCCACTCCTGCTTTTGATGATGTATGGTTTGGCATTCGCACCCTTTTTTTACCCATTTTTCAGGAATTTTGGGTGGACATTCAGACCTTCTTGCAGCCGAAAACCTCTGCTCCCTCTTTTGATCATACATTGTCGGGCATTCGCACCTTATCTTACCCGCTTTTTACAAACTATAGTCAGACATTCACACCTTGCAGCTGAACCACCTTCGCTCCCTGTTTTGATCATGTATGGTCTGGCAATACTACCTTTTCTTACCCGTTTGTGAGTAATTATGGCTGGACATTCACACCTACTTGCAGTCGAACAGCTCTGCTCCCGCTTTTGATTATGTTCGGTTGGATATTCGAACCTTTTCTTAACTGCTTTTTACAAACTATGGTCGGACATTCAAACCTTCTTGTAGCCAAAAACCTCCGCTCCCTCTTTTGATCATACATTGTCGGGCATTCGCAACTTATCTTACCCGCTTTTTACAAATTATAGTCAAACATTCACACCTTGTTGCTGAACCACCTCCGCTCCCTGTTTTGATCATGTATGGTCTGGCAATACTACCTTTTCTTACCCGTTTGTGAGTAATTATGGCTGGACATTCACACCTACTTGCAGTCGAACAGCTCTGCTCCCGCTTTGGATTATGTTTGGTTGGATATTCGAACCTTTTCTTAACTGCTTTTTACAAACTTTGGTCGGACGTTCACACCTTCTTGCAGCCGAACACCTCCGCTTCTGCTTTTGATGGTATATATTCGGGCATTCGAACCTTTTCTTACCAGCTTTTTACAAACCATGGTTGGACTTTCACACCTTCTTGTAGCCGAACAACTCCGCTCCCCCTATTGATTGTGTACAGTTGGGTATTTTAACCTTTTCTTACCCGCTTTTTACCAACTATGGTCGGACATTTACACCGTCTTGTAGCCAAAAACCTCCGCTCCCTCTTTTGATCATACATTGTCGGGCATTCGCACCTTATCTTACCCGCTTTTTACAAACTATAGTCAAACATTCACACCTTGTTGCTGAACCACCTCAGCTCCCTGTTTTGATGATGTATGGTCTGGCAATACTACCTTTTCTTACCCGTTTGTGAGTAATTATGGCTGGACATTCACACCTACTTGCAGTCGAACAGCTCTGCTCCCGCTTTTGATTATGTTTGGTTGGATATTCGAACCTTTTCTTAACTGCTTTTTACAAACTTTGGTCGGACGTTCACACCTTCTTGTAGCCGAACAACTCCGCTCCCGCTATTGATTGTGTACAGTCGGGTATTTTAACCTTTTCTTACCCGTTTTTTACCAACTATGGTCGGACTTTCACACCTTCTTACAGCGGAACACCTCCGCTCCCTCTTTTGATGGTGTATGTTCGGGCAGTCAAACCTTTTCTTACCTGCTTTTTACAAACTATGGTCAGACATTCAACCCTTCTTGGAGCCGAACACATCCACTCCTGCTTTTGATGATGTATAGTTGGGCATTCGCACCTTTTCTTACCCATTTTTCAGTAATTATGGGTGTACATTCACACCTTCTTGCAGCCGAACACCTCCGCTCCCTCTTTTGATCATACATTTTCTGGCATTCGCACCTTTTCTCACCCGCTTTTTGCCAACTATGGTCGGCTGTTCACAGCTTCCTCTCCACCATACTTGTATGGTGGGATATTCACACCCACTTGCATCCGAAGACCTTTTGTTGATATTTAGTCGGTCATTCGCAGCTTACCCGCTTTTGGCAAACTATGGCCTTCATGCAGCCAAACACCTCTGATCTCGCTTTTGATGATGTAAGGTTGGGCATTCAGACCTTGCTTCATCTGCTTTTCACCAAATATAGTAGGACATTCACACCTTCTTGCAGCCGAACACTTCCGCTCCACCTTTTAGTGTTCTATCACACCTTTTTTTTCACCGCATTTTATAGATTATGGTTGGAAATTCTCAACCACTCTCATCCGAAGACCTCTCCTCCCGCTTTTGTTAATATATTTGAACTTAAGTCGGACATTCACACCTTCTTGCAGCTGAACCACCTCCGCTCCCTGTTTTGATCATGTATGGTATGGCAATACTACCTTTTCTTACCCGTTTGTTAGTAATTATGGCTGGACATTCACACCTACTTGCAGCCGAACACCACCTCTCCCGCTTTTGATGATGTATGGACCGGCATTCTTACCTTTTCTAACACATTTTTCAGCAATTATGGTCGGAGATTCACACTTACTCACAGCCGAACAACTCCGCTCCCGCATTTGATGGTGTATAGTCGGGCATTCTCACCCTTTCTCATCAGCTTTTTGCAAATTATGATCTGACATTCACACCTGCTTTTGATAATGTATGGTTGGGCATTCGCACCTTTTCTTACCCATTTTTCAGTAATTATGGGTGGACATTCACACCTTCTTGCAGCTGAACACCTCCTCTCCCGCTATTGATTGTGTACAGTCGGGTATTTTAACCTTTTCTTACCTGCTTTTTACCAAATATGGTCGGACATTTACACCGTCTTACAGCGGAAAACCTCTGCTCCCGCTTTTGATGGTGTATAGTCAGGCGCTTGAACCTTTTCTTACCCGCTTTTTACAAACTATGGTCGGACATTCAAACCTTCTTGTAGCCGAAAACCTCCGCTCCCTCTTTTGATTATACATTGTTGGGCATTCGCACCTTATTTACAAACTATAGTCAGACATTCACACCTTGCAGCTGAGCCACCTCAGCTCCCTGTTTTGATAGTGTATGTTCGGGCATTCAAACCTATTCTTACCCCCTTTTTACAAACTATGCTCGGAGATTCACACCTACTCACAGCCGAACAACTCCGCTCCCGCATTTGATGATGTCTTGTCCGGCATTCTAGTCTCTTCTAACACATTTTTCAGCAATTATGGTCGGACATTCACACCTACTCACAGCCGAACACTTCCGCTCCCGCATTTGATGGTGTATAGCCGGGCATTCCCACCCTTTCTCATCAGCTTTTTGCAAATTATGATCTGACATTCACACCTACTTGCAGTCGAACAGCTCTGCTCCCGCTTTTGATTATGTTTGGTTGGATATTCGAACCTTTTCTTAACTGCTTTTTACAAACTTTGGTCGGACGTTCACACCTTCTTACAGCCGAACACATCTACTTCCACTTTTGATGGTATATATTCGGGCATTCAAACCTTTTCTTACCCGCTTTTTACAAACCGTGGTCGGACTTTCACACCTTCTTGTAGCCAAACAACTCCGCTCCCGCTATTGATTGTGTACAGTCGGGTATTTTAACCTTTTCTTACCCGCTTTTTACCAACTATGGTCGGACATTTACACCTTCTTCCAGCGGAACACCTCCGCTCCCTCTTTTGATGGTCTATGTTCGGGCATTCGAACCTTTTCTTACCCGCTTTTTGCAAACTATGGTCGGACATTCAAACCTTCTTGTAGCCGAACACATCCACTCCTGCTTTTGATGATGTATGGTTGGGCATTTTCACCTTTTCTTACCCATTTTTCAGTAATTATGGTTGGACATTCACACCTTCTTGCAGCTGAACAACTCCTCTCCCGCTTATGATCATGTGCGGTTTGATATTCGAAAATTTTCTTTCATGTTTTAAAGCAATTATTGATGGACATTCAAATCTTCTTGTAGCCGAACACATCCACTCCTGCTTTTGATGATGTATGGTTTGGCATTCGCACCCTTTTTTTACCCATTTTTCAGGAATTTTGGGTGGACATTCAGACCTTCTTGCAGCCGAAAACCTCTGCTCCCTCTTTTGATCATACATTGTCGGGCATTCGCACCTTATCTTACCCGCTTTTTACAAACTATAGTCAGACATTCACACCTTGCAGCCTAACCACCTTCGCTCCCTGTTTTGATCATGTATGGTCTGGCAATACTACCTTTTCTTACCCGTTTGTGAGTAATTATGGCTGGACATTCACACCTACTTGCAGTCGAACAGCTCTGCTCCCGCTTTTGATTATGTTTGGTTGGATATTCGAACCTTTTCTTAACTGCTTTTTACAAACTTTGGTCGGACGTTCACACCTTCTTGCAGCCGAACACCTCCGCTTCCGCTTTTGATGGTATATATTCGGGCATTCGAACCTTTTCTTACCAGCTTTTTACAAACCATGGTTGGACTTTCACACCTTCTTGTAGCCGAACAACTCCGCTCCCCCTATTGATTGTGTACAGTTGGGTATTTTAACCTTTTCTTACCCGCTTTTTACCAACTATGGTCGGACATTCACACCGTCTTACAGCGGAACACCTCCGCTCCCGCTTTTGATGGTGTATAGTCAGGCATTTGAACCTTTTCTTACCCGCTTTTTACAAACTATGGTCGGACATTCAAACCTTCTTGTAGCCAAAAACCTCCGCTCCCTCTTTTGATCATACATTGTCGGGCATTCGCACCTTATCTTACCCGCTTTTTACAAACTATAGTCAAACATTCACACCTTGTTGCTGAACCACCTCAGCTCCCTGTTTTGATGATGTATGGTCTGGCAATACTACCTTTTCTTACCCGTTTGTGAGTAATTATGGCTGGACATTCACACCTACTTGCAGTCGAACAGCTCTGCTCCCGCTTTTGATTATGTTTGGTTGGATATTCGAACCTTTTCTTAACTGCTTTTTACAAACTTTGGTCGGACGTTCACACCTTCTTGTAGCCGAACAACTCCGCTCCCGCTATTGATTGTGTACAGTCGGGTATTTTAACCTTTTCTTACCCGTTTTTTACCAACTATGGTCGGACTTTCACACCTTCTTACAGCGGAACACCTCCGCTCCCTCTTTTGATCATACATTGTCGGGCATTAGCACCTTTTCTTACCCGCTTTTTACAAACCATAGTCGGACTTTAACATCTTTTAGTAGCCGAACAACTCCGCTCCCCCTATTGATTGTGTACAGTCGGGTATTTTAACCTTTTCTTACCCGCTTTTTACCAACTATGGTCGGACATTCACACCTTCTTACAGCGGAACACCTCCGCTCCCTCTTTTGATGGTGTATGTTCGGGCAGTCAAACCTTTTCTTACCTGCTTTTTACAAACTATGGTCAGACATTCAACCCTTCTTGGAGCCGAACACATCCACTCCTGCTTTTGATTATGTATAGTTGGGCATTCGCACCTTTTCTTACCCATTTTTCAGTAATTATGGGTGTACATTCACACCTTCTTGCAGCCGAACACCTCCGCTCCCTCTTTTGATCATACATTTTCGGGCATTCGCACCTTTTCTTACCCGCATTTTACAAACCATGGTCGGACTTTCACACCTTTTAGTAGCCGAACAACTCCGCACCCGCTACTGATTGTGTACAGTCGGGTATTTTAACCTTTTCTTACCCGTTTTTTACCAACTATGGTCGGACATTAACACCTTCTTACAGCGGAACACCTCCGCTCCCTCCTTTGATGGTGTATGTTCGGGCATTCGAACCTTTTCTTACCCGCTTTTTACAAACTATGGTCAGACGTTCAAACCTTCTTGTAGCCGAACATATCCACTCCTGCTTTTGATGATGTATGGTTGGGCATTCGAACCTACTTGTTGCCCGCTTTTCATTAATTATGGGTGGACATTCACACCTTGTCTCAGCCAAACACCTCCGCTCCGTGTTTTGATCATGTATGGTTTGACATTCGCACCTTTGCTTACCTTCTTTTTATACTGATTGCTCAAGATTAAGTTGTTCTTTCTCAAACTACAAAATTTTTTTAATTGTTGAAACTTTATTTGAAGTGGATAAATAAGGAAGACAAACAGTTTTAAGTCAGGCTGATAGCAATTAATTTTATAGCAAAATCTGTATTTCGTCATTTGTCGAGAGATGCTTATTGCTGAAGAAGTTCTTTCTCATTCTACAAAGTACAACGTTGTTTATCATTGAAACTTGATTAGACATGAATAAATATGAAGGACAAAGCAGTCTTAACTTGGTTTGAGTTAAGGAATTCGTTTTATAGGAGAATCCGAATTCGTGCATAACTCGTAAAATAGAGCTTATTTTCGGAATTCTAAAGAATGAGTCTGGTTCTTTCTCATAATACAAAGTTTGTTGTTTATTGTTGAAACTTCATCAGACCGTTAGATATAGTCGGACTCACCTCGACGCACGGCTTGGGATCTGGAACCAGTACTCTTGAGAGGGGTTGGACTCTCTTCCACTCTGGAGTTGCCCGTGGTGAGAGGCGCAGAGCAGGTGTGGGCATACTTATTGCCCCCCGGCTGTGTGCCAGTACATTGGGGTTTACCCCAGTGAACGAGAGGGTAGCCTCCCTCCGCCTTGGGTGGGGGGACGAGTCCTGACTGTTGTTTGTGCCTATGCGCCAAACAGCAGTTCAGAGTACCTACCCTTTTTGGAGTCTCTGGGGGAGGCACTGGAGAATGCTCCTACCGGAGACTCCCTCATTCTGCTGGGGGACTTCAATGCTCACGTGGGCAATGAGAGTGAGACCTGGAGGGGTGTGATTGGGAGGAACGGCCCCCCCGATCTGAATCAGAGTGGTGTTATGTTGTTGGACTTCTGTGCCAGTCATAGACTGTCCATAACGAACACCATGTTCAGGCATAAGGGTGTCCATATGTGCACTTGGCACCAGGACACCCTTGGCCGCAGTTCGATGATCGACTTTGTGGTTGTATCATCGGACTTGCGGCCGTATGTCCTGGACACTCGGGTGAAGAGAGGGGCGGAGCTGTCAACTGATCACCACCTGGTGGTGAGTTGGCTCCGCTGGTGGGGGAGGATGCCGATCAGACCTGGCAGGCCCAAACGTATTGTGAGGGTCTGCTGGGAGCGTTTGTCAGAATCCCCCGTCAGAAGGAGCTTTAACTCCCACCTCCGGCAGAGCTTCAACCATATTTGAGGTGGGGGACATTGAGTCCGAATGGGCCATGTTCCGTGACTCCATTGCCGAGGCAGCTGGTCGGAGTTGTGGCCGTAAGGTGGTCGGTGCCTGTCGTGGCGGCAACCCTCGAACCTGCTGGTGGACACCAGTGGTGAGGGAAGCCGTCAAGCTGAAGAAGGAGTCCTATCGGGCCTTTTTGGCCAGTGGGACCCTGGAAGAAGCTGATAGGTACCGACGGGCCAGACGGGCCACGGCTTCGGCGGTTGCTGAGGCAAAAACTCGGGCCTGGGAGGAGTTCGGTGAGACCATGGAGAACGATTTCCGGACGGCCTCGAAAAGATCCTGGTCCACCATCCGGCGTCTCAGGGGGGGGGGGGCGGCTCACAGTCAACACTGTTTACAGTGGGGACGGGGCTTTGCTGACCTCAACTAGGGATGTTGTGAGTCGTGGGGGGAGTACTTCGAGGAACTCCTCAATCCTACCAACACGTGCTCGGAAGAGGCAGAGTCGGAGAGCTCGGAGACGGGGCCTCCCATTTCTGGGGCTGAGGTTGCCGAGGTGGTTAAAAAGCTCCTCGGTGGCAAGGCCCCGGGGGTGGATGACGTCCGTCCTGAGTTTCTCAAGGCTCTGGATGTTGTAGGGCTGTCTTGGCTGACACGCCTCTGCAGTATCGCGTGGACATCGGGGACAGTGCCTCTGGACTGGCAGATTGGGGTGGTGGTCCCCCTCTTTAAAAAGGGGGACCGGAGGGTGTGTTCCAACTATAGGGGTATCACACTCCTCAGCCTCCCTGGTAAGGTCTATTCGGGGGTATTGGAGAGGAGGATCCGTCGGATAGTCGAGCCTCGGATTCAGGAGATGCAGTGTGGCTTTCGTCCTGGCCGTGGAACAGTGGACCAGCTCTATACCCTCGGCAGGATCCTGGAGGGTGCATGGGAGTTCGCCCAACCAGTCTACATGTGTTTTGTGGACTTGGAGAAAGCGTTCGACCGTGTCCCTCGTGGAGTCCTGTGGGGGGTGCTCCGGGAATATGGAGTGCCGGACCCCTTGATAGGGGCCGTTCGGTCTCTGTATGACCGGTGCCAGAGTTTGGTCCGCATTGCCGGCAGTAAGTCGGATACGTTTCCGGTGAGAGTTGGACTCCGTCAGGGCTGCCCTTTGTCACCGATTCTGTTCCTAACTTTTATGGACAGAATTTCTAGGCGGAGCCAGGGCGTTGAGGGTGTCCCATTTGGCGACCTCAGAATCGGGTCTCTGCTTTTTGCAGATGATGTGGTTCTGTTAGCGTCGTCAGGCCGTGACCTTCAGCTCTCACTGGAGTGATTCGCAGCCGAGTGTGAAGCGGCTGGGATGAGAATCAGCACCTCCAAATCCAAGACTATGGTTCTCAGCCGGAAAAGGGTGGAATGCTCTCTCCGGGTCGGGAATGAGATCCTTCCCCAAGAGGAGGAGTTCAAGTATCTCGGGGTCTTGTTCACGAGTGACGGACGAATGGAGCGGGAGATTGACGGGCGGATCGGTGCGGCGCCTGCAGTGTTGCAGGCTCTGCACCGACCCGTCGTTGTGAAGAGGGAGCTGAGCCAGAAGGCGAAGCTCTCTACTTACTGGTCAATCTACGTTCCCATCCTCACCTATGGTCACCAGTTGTGGGTAGTGACAGAAAGAACAAGATCGCGAATACAAGCGGCCGAAATGGGTTTCCTCCGCAGGGTGTCTGGGCTCTCCCTTAGAGATAGGGTGAGAAGCTCAGTCTTCCGGGAGGGGCTCGGAGTAGAACCGCTGCTCCTCCGCATTGAGAGGAGTCAGATGAGGTGGCTCGGGCATCTGGTTAGGATGCCCCCTGGGCGCCTCCCTGGGGAGGTGTTCCGTGCACGTCCCACTGGGAGGAGACCCCGGGGGAGACCCAGGACACGTTGGAGAGACTATGTCTCTCGGCTGGCCTCGGAACGCCTCGGGGTCCCCCCGGAAGAGCTGGAGGAAGTGGCCGGGGACCGAGACGTCTGGGTTTCTCTGCTCAAGCTGCTGCCCCCGCGACCCGACCCCCGGATAAGCGGCAGATGATGGATGGATGGATGGATGGATATATCCTCCACCAACCAGACTTACAACCCCCGACTAGGGTAGCAGAATTTCTAAGCATCTTTACCCCAAAACTACTATCAAAAATATATAAATTATTGTCTAAGATAGATGACACAATGTCTCTTCCATCCTCAAAATGGGAGGCAGATTTATCCATCAGTTCTGGTCATAGCTTCTAACCACAAATATGTTTGAACACCTTCATAAAGACTCGAAATCCTAATTTACAGCTCATACAATACAAAATCCTTCATAGAACACACTATACAGGACAAAGGATGTTCAGGATGGGTCTAACACACTCAAACATCTGCTCACATTGCACAGATAACACACCTGATGATTATGCACACGCTTTGTGGTTTTCTGCGCCTGTCCAGAAGTTCTGGCTTGAAGTCTGTGAGGACCTATCAACATGGCTAAAGTGTAGCATCCCTGCATGCCCCACACTGTGCATACTGGGTGACTTAGACAACATCAACATGGAAATTAACTCAGCACACATGGTTGTCACAGTGTTATGTATCGCAAAGAAAACTATTCTCATGAACTGGAAAGCGAAGAACAATCTGTGTATTAACCAGTTTAGAAATTTTCTTTTAGATTATATTAGCATGGAAACAATGTCTGCCTCCTCAAAACATCAATTGGCTGAATTTCATTCTCTCTGGTCCCCTCTGATTAGTTTTATCACATAGTGGTGGTGGTGGGTTGCTGGGTGATGGTGGGTCTCAGGCCCGGGCTGCTGCGACTGGTGTGACCGGGTGGTTTGTTTGTTTGTTTTTTGATGTTGTTTGTTTGTTTTTTGTAGAGGTCCTCCTGGGTGGGGTTGGGTTGAGTGGGGTGGGGCGGGATGGGTACCTTCTGGGGGTACAGTAGCTCCCGGAATATGGTCGCTGCAGGCCCCGAGCCTGGTGGACATCAGGCCCTCCTGCCCATTGTTGGCTCCCAGGTAGCGGGGATGCCTATTGCAGCCAGTCCCTGGCTGCCCTCTCTGGGGGAGAGTAGCTCCCCCGGTATATATCCCCATACCCCTCTCCCTTCTGGCTCCTGTACACAGCACACACTCACACATGAAGGGTTTTGGGGGCGTGTGTGTTCGGTGGGGTGTAGTGGATATGGCCACGTAGGTGGTCCCCTTTGGTTGCACTCTGCAGTTCCCTGCCCCTGTTTTAATTACACCTTAGACATTACTACTTATCAAACACACTCACACACACACATTAGGTCTTGGGGGGTGGTTACACTGAGTGGCATCTGGTGGGCGGGGCTCTTTGGGTATGTAGGCTGCCCAGAGTGCCGCGCTCCCAGTTCTACAAGTTTGGCTGCCCCTCAATTTCAATTGCTCACTATTAGAAAATATTGAAGAGCCAGAAGGGTGAGGGGAGGGGTCTTCTTCGCACACCCCTGCTTCCTGGTGTCTGCTTGGGGCAGGAGGGGCCAGGAGGATTAATTAATTGTTCTGCTGGTTCGGGGTCTGTGGTGGCTGGGGGGTTGCTGGCCTCCTGGTGTGCCCGCTGCACTACACCCCAGCAGAGTCGAGGGAGGTAGGATGTGTGGATGTGTGGATGTATGGGACGTGAAAGTGTGTGTGGTAATGATTGGGCCTGGATCTGGGACTTGCTGTCGCCTGGCCTGCCTGTGTTTCTCCCGATGGGGCATCAGCGTTGCCTCTCCCCACTGCTCGCGACTTCACCCACCTGTGGGCACGTCTTGACTCCCAGGGCACTTGGCCAGGGGCGCTGGGGCAGGCGCTGACCCACTTTGTGGCTGTCTGGGGCGCTTGGCCCTCCTGGGTATTGGGTGGAGCCTCTGCCGGGGGGTTTGGGGGCGCTCGGGCTCCTGGGGCCCAGGTCCAGTGCACGGCCCATGTCTGGGCGGCTGGGGCCTGGCGGGGTCGGTGGGCTGTTACCCCTGGTTCCCGGAGTGCCTCTGCCCTATGCTTATGGGGGCTCTTTCCGGGGGCTTCCTCTGCAGTCTTCTGGGTGGATGCGTGGTTGCCCCTGCAGTGGGCTGCCTGGGTTCTGTGCTCTGTGGGGGCTGCTGGTGGCCTGGGTCTTGTGGCCCTCTCTGCCTGCTTCTGATTGCTTGGGGGGGGGGGGGGGGGGGCTGTGGATTGTGGCCCTGTACGCTTATACACTCATAACTGATGACGGTTATCATGTAGGTCCTGTGCCATGGGTGTTGCATGTTCTCACACACACACACACACATTCATTAGTCCAGTAGCATGGTCACTAAGCAGTTGATGTATTATCATGTCGTCTCAGGTCATCTATATCCACAGCTGTGTTGTATGCGATTGCCGCTTCTTGTGCTTGTTTTTGTTTGTTTGTGTGTTTGTTTTTTCTCTGCTTGTCTGCTTTCAGGTGCTCCTGGTGGCGCTAAGGCTGGATTCCCCTCATAGGCCATGGATTGTTGTCTGTTTTGATTTTTACAGGTGTAGCAGCTGGTTGTCTGGTTTTTGTTTCTATTTTTGTTCTGTTTCCTCTTCTTTCCTCTTCTTCTTTCCTTGTCCCCCGGTCCGGTTCAGTTCAGTTCATGTTATATATTGTAAACAGAAATAAATAAATGGGCATCAAGGGGAGCTTTACATTTATAAAACTTCCCTTGGCAAAACAAATCTGTTTGGCATCAAAGGTATTCAGACTACAATTCTTCTGAAATAATGCTGAACAGGACAAGGGGAAAAAAAAGTAAAGAAGACAGTTCTGCCGAAAGCCAGGGATAGACCTGTTCTAAGTTCTATACTTTTTAAAAGGGGCGTGTTTATCAACTATGGAATTAGAAGATTTACAAAAATGGTCAAGTGCTAGATCTTCATCTGGGATTTTAACAGTGTCATATAACTATTCAACAGATCAGTTAAAAAAAAGCCTGCTAATGGAGATGTTTCAGGATCTGGATACCAAGCGTGGACCTAATGTTTTCATTTTTGCAATTCTGATACAGGCTATTGAGCAGTGATAACTAACACCAAGTTCAGATACTGCGGATTTTCTACCTTTGATTTGTTAAGATTGAGCCAATCAGGGACAACCTTGAAGGATCTCTTTGGTTTTGTAGGATCAGTAATTACCTGAGAAAGGTTGATATTGGTACACACCTTTTTTAAATGATCAGAGGCAGAGTTCAACTTGTTTAAATTAAAATTGCCACACAGAGATTGGGTTTAGGCACATGCACACAGAATGACATCAACAAATATAAGAAATATTAAACATTTACACATAGATTTTTGAATACATGTAGAGGAATGATACTTTGAATGTGCTCATTGCGGAGTTATGATCAGTTGAGTAATGAAGGTTGAACTATTCTAGGAAATAGGTTTTATTCCCAGCATCATGATGGACACTCCTGATATAGAAGGTTTCGCTAACGCATTGAATTGTTTTACTATTTTCATATGCATGTGCAATGAAGAATTGCTTGCAGCTGATAAATGCAAAGAAGAACAGCTTACACATAGATGCTCACATATAGGCTGCTGAATGCAATGAAGACCTGCTTATCAAGTAAAGTTCAATGTCAATGTGTAATATTCAATTAGGATTTGCAAAACAGTGAAGTTAAACAATGAATGGGTCCATAGTCGGTATGAGAAGACTACAGGAATATTTACCTGGGTGTACGTTCAAACAGAGATGAGAAAATTGCGATAAATAATTGTTTGTTTGTTTGTTAGTATGTATAGGAATGTTATGTGTATAAACTGTGTTGAGTTATAGTTACTCAGTAGTGTCTCAGTGAAACAACCGACGGGGGAAGCCTTGCGGTGACAACAAAAGCAGTGTTTTACTGATCAGTCAAGTTGCTCCAGTGTACTCCATACAAACTGGTTGGCTACTGAAGGGATAGAAAATGGGGAATACTTGTTTTAAAGCAAACAAGGAATTAGATGGGAAAAATACATGTTTTAACGGGACCCAGACAATATTAAATACTCAGACAGATGGGAGAAGAAGTGTAGTTTTGTAGGAAATCACAAAATTATTACATAGAATTAGTGAAATCAATTGAAGAATGCCTTTCTGAAGAGCTGTTTACCACAGATGAGCAGCTTTGCGACCAAGCACATTGTAGATCGCTTTACTGCCAAAATGATCTAATTTAATGGATTGGTTTAGACATGCATAACAGCATTTTAAGAACAAAGAGAGAAACAAAAAGGGACAACGCTTCATGGTGGAAGGGGATGTATAAATAACTGTGTATATGATGAAGGGGGTGGCAACACCCATTCCGAAATCCCGCCATTCCGACATCCCGCTATTCCGACATCCCACCATTCTGACATACCACCATTCCGACATACCACCATTCCGACATGCAAACGTCCCACCATTCCGACATCCCACCATTGCGACATCCCGCTATTCTGACGTTCAAATGTCCCACCATTCCGACAAGGCTTTCCGTATAAGTAAATGTGTGTTACTCAACAGGTGAGTCCCTTCTTTCTGTTCATGCAATTTATATGTTTAACACATGTTTATAGACAAGCGTTATTAAAAACACAAAGTCTCGGCAACTGGAGGAGGAGAAGCAGTCCGCGGTGGTTTTCAATCACACACTCCAATGCCACTTGTTTCAACTTCCGAAAATTTAATCCAGGAAAAAAAGGCTTACAAACATGGACCAAAACGGCTCCATAAAACGCACAAGAATCCAAAAGAAACGAAAGTTAACTAAAAGAAAGCAAATAAACAGTATGAAGTGGTCAAAATTGGTTTTACGCATGCCTATGTGCGTCTGGCACATGCGTCTTCGGGCTCTCCCACGTTGGTTTGTGGATGAAAGCTATATGTTCAGCTGTAATGTCATGTAAAAACAATCTCTACATGACATTTACTCCCAGGTGTGACCAGTTAGGTCCTTAAGATATCAACAGGCTGTATAAAGCTAGAACCGTTGCGGCTGTGTGTTTGTGCCAAATGTGCAAAGCCCATCCGCGCTTCCCAAAATTGGAGTGAGTACTCATAAATCACGTGAATAACATGAATAAACGTTTTTACAAAATTTTGTTGTGTTTTATACGTTCTATGCTGTCATTTCTCTCTTCTCCTATTGGCAAGGCAAGGCAGAGTGCTCGCAACTGTGTCCTGTGCAGTAGCCGTGATATCTGTAATTGCAATTATTACTTTTGCATATGATGACAGCGTGCAAAAGACGCATGGGCTCTGTGGAGAGCTCCGCTCCAGCTGGCTGCTGTGACAGCTCACTGACACTGTATTTCTGCTTAATCAGTTTCAGTCTCGCCAGAGTTACATTAATATCTGTATTTTTATATTTGAAATTCAGGGGATTTTGATGATAGATTATTAAAGTTTGTTTGCGAGGCTGTGGCCTCTGCATGTGCAAAGCTTGTGCGCCAAACTTTAGGGCGTATTTGCGCCGGCATATCAATAGTGCAAAATGTTTTGGGTAAAAAATAGGCTATTAAAAGGAACTGTCGGAATGGCGGTATGTTAAAAAAAACAAAAAACATACCGCCATTCCGACCATAGGAGGAAAAAAGTGTCGGAATGGTGGGACGTTTGATAAAAAATTAAGTGTCGCCATTCCGACAATTGGAGACCCATGTCGGAATGGCGAGATGTCGGAATGGCAGCATGTAACCATGATGAAGGAGAGACCATTTGAGCAGCACAGCCATTTCGCAGCACAGGGACAGCAGTCCAAGTTACAGGATCTCCCACGTGGTATCACCTGTCACATTGTGTCAAGGCATCAGAGTACTGACAAACCAGAAATACAAAAGGATTCTCGATATCAAGATCCAGAAGAAGAGGCTAACAATGCCACGAACACTTACGATGCTGGGAATGATGCCAGCAATGAACAGAGAAGAAGATTCAGTGTCATCAATCTGCATTACGTGCCTCTAATGAGGGGGTGAATATAGAATCCTCAACGATTACAACGTCTCTGGGAACTGTGACAACAACAAGGTTTAAACCATTTTGATATATATTGTAACCTATTGTCTAAGGAATAGTGCTGAAAATGAGGTAAATCTAATCCACCACTGTCCTTGGTCTTCTGTAGGGTTTTTAAACTAATGCGTGGTGGTTTGTTTTTCCACAGAAATTTGGAGATGCATGAATCTAGTGACTTAAACCAAGTAGCAGATGGTTTTATGGGGATCATTGAGAACAAATAGTTAACTTTTGGTAGTATCATCATTTTAATGGATGTAACTCTCTCCATAAGTGATATAGGTAAGGACTTCCAACGAGAGATCGTCCTCTACTGTCTTTAATAATTGCACATAATTTAGCTTTGTTAGCTCTGAGAGCCTGGAGGAAATGTTTATGCCTAAATATCTAATATTTCCTGACTGTAAAGTGATCGCAGGTATATTATGGACCCTACAGTTAATGGGCAGAACTGTGGTCTTAGACCAGTTGATAGAGTAGTCGGAAAGTGCTGAGAATTTATTTATGAGTGTGATCGTGTGACTGAGAGACGTCTGTGAGTTCTGAAGGAAAAGTAATACATCATCAGCATAAAGACTTATTTTATGCTCAATATTTTGGGATTAATTACTCACAAACGGGTAAGAAAAGGTAGTATTGCCAGACCATACATGATCAAAACAGGGAGCGGAGGTGGTTCAGCTGCAAGGTGTGAATGTCTGACTATAGTTTGTAAAAAGCGGGTAAGATAAGGTGCGAATGCCCGACAATGTATGATCAAAAGAGGGAGCGGAGGTTTTCGGCTGCAAGAAGGTCTGAATGTCCACCCAAAATTCCTGAAAAATGGGTAAAAAAAGGGTGCGAATGCCAAACCATACATCATCAAAAGCAGGAGTGGATGTGTTCGGCTACAAGAAGATTTGAATGTCCATCAATAATTGCTTTAAAACATGAAAGAAAATTTTCGAATATCAAACCGCACATGATCATAAGCGGGAGAGGAGTTGTTCAGCTGCAAGAAGATGTGAATGTCCGACCATAGTTTGTAAAAAGCGGGTAAGAAAAGGTTCAAGCGCCTGACTATACACCATCAAAAGGTGGTGTTCGGCTGCAAGTAGGTGTGAATGTCCAGCCATAATTACTAACAAATGGGTAGGAAAAGGTAGTATTGCCATACCATATATGATCAAAACAGGGAGCGGAGGTGGTTCAGCTGCAAGAAGGTGTGAATGTCCGACTAAAGTTCAAATATATTAACAAAAGCGGGAGGAGAGGTCTTCGGATGAGAGTGGTTGAGAATTTCCAACCATAATCTATAAAATGCGGTGAAAAAAAGGTGTGATAGAACACTAAAAGGTGGAGCGGAAGTGTTCGGCTGCAAGAAGGTGTGAATGTCCTACTATATTTGGTGAAAAGCAGGTGAAGCAAGGTCTGAATGCCCAACCTTACATCATCAAAAGCGAGATCAGAGGTGTTTGGCTGCATGAAGGCCATAGTTTGCCAAAAGCGGGTAAGCTGCGAATGACCGACTAAATATCAACAAAAGGTCTTCGGATGCAACTGGGTGTGAATATCCCACCATACAAGTATGGTGGAGAGGAAGCTGTGAAAAGCCGACCTTAGTTGGCAAAAAGCGGGTGAAAAAAAGGTGCGAATGTCCAACCATACATGATCAAAACAGGGAGCGGAGGTGTTTGGCTGTGACAAGGTGTGAATGTCCACCCAAAACTAATGAAAAGTGAGCAACAAGTAGGTTTGAATGCCCAACCATACATCA
>NW_027325559.1:0-56681 GCF_036924035.1 Leuresthes tenuis | reverse complement strand
CAATTTACATGTGAGAGGATGTTTCCCTGGCCATGTCTGCAAGGTTCAGCTAGGAGCCGTCAGGGACGATCACGAGAGCCATCTGGATGGGCCAATCCCAGGATGGATTTTAAGGTGAAGTCGTCCAGCTGTCCTTACAGCTGGAACTTCATCTTCTCGTGATCCTCACTGTGGGATGCATATGTGCTGACTACTTACTGTTGGTGTGGTGTTTTTACCTCTATCATATAACCAGTGTGCTGTACTTCATTACTCTGTGTGTGCACGATATCTACTGGAACGTGGTTTTCTTTGATGGGTGGTCCTTATCAGGACCACAGGGGGGAAATGTGGAGTAAGTTTACCGGGCCCCAAAAGTTATAGAATAAAAAGGCATGCTGTCGAAAAATTGAGGCATGCTGTCGAAAATTAAGGCATGCTGTCGACAATTAAGGCATGCTGTCGACAATTAAGGCATGCTGTCGACAATTAAGGCATGCTGTCGACAATTAAGGCATGCTGACGAAGGATAATATATGGAAAGTACCAACGTTTAGCTCTGTGTAAGGACGAGTCAGGCATTAGGGTCATGGAAAGTACCTAAGGTCAGTGTCGAGTCACGCATCAAGTCAGGAGTAGGGGGAAGGACTATTGCATGAATAAAGGTTTTAAAAAAGGCATGACGAAGGGCCCTGCCACGGGTAAGCTAATTGATTAAAACATAACGGTGGAAGATTGGGGAAAACACGCCATATGAAAGGATGGCCCGGGGAGGAGCGTCCACAGGCCCAACTTGTATAAAAGACGGGACTTTCAGAAGAGTTTTCAGACTTAGCCCGGGCTATGTCTCATGTATGGTCGAATTGTAACTCTGCAATAAAACCATCATTGGACCGCGAACCAGCTGAATCTGTCCCATCTTTGACACTCTGTGACTTCTAATCTTTAACTACTGAGTATAGCACATTAGGTAATTTGGACTCCACAAAAGTCACAACAATATCTCTACAGACATGAGCCGTCTCAGGAAGAAGAGACGGCTCAGGCCCATCTGAACACTAAACGCTAAGGACAAACTTTTTCCTTTGCGCCTTTGATTATGAGCGAATATATCCAACTAATGTGTGAGTCATTTTTTCATCATCACCCGTCTTGTATAGGTACTGTACTTTTCAGCAGCATTAGATTTCTAAGATAATGCGTCATTTGGAAGGTCAGACTTGATAGTTTGTAGTATATTGGGTTCAAACTCTCTATCAAGGCAGACAGCATGAAGGTATGTTTACAGACTGTGTTTGGATCTAAATGTGTCTTTATTCTGTATGAACCTGACATTGTCTCACTGCTCTTTGTATCAATAATGCAGATCAGGACCACTGAGCTCCTGCACGGAATCCCTGATTGTTCAGCAAACATTTAAAGTCAGAGTGAACATTCCCGGCTTCCCCAGTTGTCACTGTCAAGTACAGTCAAATGTGCTAAAGTTGATGTTTTCTTGGCACATTTACTTTTCATCAGGGGAGAAGGGCTGCTGAGCAGAATTTTTACTTCCATAAAGATTCAAGTTACATACACATAATTAACCTCTTGGTGACTGAATGATTAATAGAGGTCCATAATTCATGCATTACTTCAGAAAATTCCTAAAATTGCTGCAGAGCAGCATGATTCTCATGAGAAACCTCATCTGAGCTGCACTGTCACCACTCCTGCAGCACTCTCTCCAGAAGATGGAGACCTTGTGCCAGTGTAGAGATTCCTGCCCGAGCACCAGAGATATCACAGTTAAAAGTCTCAGATGATAAGGAGTTGTTTGTGAAAATATAATGAAGCATCTCAAAAATGTTTTAACCACATTTTCACATTTTTCTGTGTAAAGGTTCATTATAAAAGAAGAGTCCACAAAGCCTGAGTAGCAGACCTGTGCTTCATCTTGACTTGAGGCATTTCAGGAGAAACTGTCTTGCAATTACAACCCCAGGGAGCTTCCCGCAGAATAAATCTGATTTATTTATTGTCAAAACAGCTCAACTTTATTTCACTTCAAGAGACCACTGTAATATACACAGTCTCATGGAATACTAATGACCATTTGAATGATAAAGAATCAATGTAAGTAACTAAGATGACTTTATTAAGATTACTTTATTGTCATGTAGTCACACGAAATGACTCTCCGCATCTGACTCATCCAGGTTGGCACCTGTTGAACACACACATGCACGGGGTGACACAGTCATGGAGACAGATGCCATACACTGGAGCGGTGGGGCAGCCAATTACAGCGCCCGGGGAGCATGGGGGGTACGGAGCGGCGAGAGTAGGAATGGAAGTTATTGGAGGACCCACTCTAACCACAGAGCCTGATAGGTTGTGGGTACAGTGGGACACGTTACCCCGGCGGCTTTGGATTTGCTACCAAACATACAACTGGTTGCTTAGCAGTCGATAGAAAAAATGTCCTACTCGGTTGTAAAGGACGGGGCCGGAGCCCGTAGAAAGAGATATATACGCAGACCGTGTTCTGAAGACATGGCAGCAGTATGTCTGAGTTACCAACGATCTGTTGGCAAACAACACACTCGTCCCTGTGTGGGCTCGAACCACCAACCTTTCGGTTAACAGCCGAACGCGCTGGCCGATTGCGCCACAGAGACTCAATGGACAGTGTAATAATTGTGTCTGAAAATCATTATCCTCCCGAGACCCGGCAATTCATTTTTGTCCTCTGTGCATGACATGAGTCTGAGACCTCTAAGTCAGGCATAACTTATAAAATCTATCTGAGTCCTACTGTCCCTCTCAGAGGACATCCTGGGCTCTGTTTTGCTGCCCCAGTTGTGGGGATGTGGCCAACATATCACATGCACTGTCTTTTGAAAATGGCGGGAATTTCAACGTCCATGTTTTACAGAAACAAGAGAGGTTAGTCGACAATGTTTTGCAGATATCATGTTTCTATTGTTAAAAATCTATTTTTTCTTTAATATCAAAGTCTTTACTTCAATTTAGTAACATTTTTATAAAGACAGTATTTTTAACCCTTTCAAAACATAACTTCTATGTAATGTCCTTTGTAGTGGACATCAGGACTTACTAACCCCCATTTTTAATACATCAGGGAGCAGAGGGCTAAGTGAGGCAGAGAAGATTTTGCTATGAGTTGTGGAGGGAGATTCAGATTTGATGAGATGGATGAGGCCCAGAGAGAGGAGGAAGATGAAAGTTCAGAGGAGGATACTGCAGCTGTTGAGGAGCCTGAGCCTGAGCCCGAAAAAACCCATCGTGTGTTATGGATCAGTAGCAATGTGTAAGCTCGTGTTTTGAAGTTTATTACAGTGTGTAGCAATGGAAATGAGAGCAGTTTTAGTTCACACTCTTGTTCTAACACACACACAGGCACAGTGCACAATCAGTTAAAAACTTGATATGGCAAACTACTGACCATATTGATTTAAATATTCAATAATACATCTGCTGAAAGAGCATTGAACTTATACCTCCCCTTTCTTTATCACTTAAGTTTCAACCCTATTGTGGAAGACAGTAATTCTAATGACAACACTGGACACATCCATCAGAACTGGAAGCCCTCTGACTACTTCCAACAGCACATCGATGACCAAGTTTTTAAAGAAATGTCAGAACGAACAAACAATCGGGAGATGTTGATCACTGGAGGAAGTCTAAAAACCACACCAGAGGAGCTGAAAACCTTCTTTGGCATGTCTATGTACATGGCATGCCTCGGATACCCTAGGATCCGGATGTACTGGGCGGCAAAGACAAGGGTCCCAGTTATAGCTGATGCAATGAGTCGAGACAGATTCTTCAAGATCAGGCAGTCCATCAAAGTCACAAATGATCTTGATGTCTCTGATGAGGAGAAGAAGCGTGATCCCCTCTGGAAGGTGAGATCTCTCTTAAACAGAGTGTCTGTTTAATCTGCCTAGGCCAGGGAAGGCATTTGTAGATGAGCAGATAATTCCATTCACAGGCCGGTGTCCTGTACGACAGTTTATGCCCGGAAAACCAAACCCCACAGGACTGAAAGTATTTCTCCTTGCCAGTCCCAATGGTCTGGTACTGGAGCTTGAAGTGTACAAAGGCAAGAATACGTTCACTGTTGACCAACAACTTGGAATCAGAGGGAATCTAGTCTCCAGGTTGGCACAGTCTCTTTCAACAGGAACACACCTGTATTTTGACAGGTATTTCACCTCCATCAAGCTACAGGATAGCTTGAAAACAAATGGTCTCCTGGGTACGGGGACCATTATGAAGAATTGAATCTCTGCACCATGCAAATCAAAGATGTCAGATGACACCAAACGAAACAACAAAAAACAAGGAAGAGGTAAATCTGAAATGGTTGTTAAAAAACCATCTGAGGTTGCCGTGACAAAGTGGCAGGATAACAAGGCAGTCTTGATGGCCTCCACTGTCCATGGGATAGAGCCTCAGGACAGTTGCATGAGATGGTCAGCAAAAGAGAAGCTCCATGTTACTGTGCCTCGACCAGCTGTTGAAGCTGAATACAACAAAAACATGGGCGGCTACGTTTTGTGCGACCGCATGATCAGCTTCTATCCTATGTCAAGCCGCACAAGAAAATGGATCCGTACAGTCCTGCATTTTGTTGACCTGGCAGCTGGATCGAGTACAGGTCAGACCACCAAGTCTCTGGAAAACCAGAGAAAGAGAGGCTGCAGTATTTCAACTTCAAGCTGCTGCTGGCTGAGGAGATGATTGCTCAGGCACAGGGAGATCACAAGGCTGACAATGTGGCCAGTGACGATGAAGAGATGAGTACTGATGAAGAGTACATTCCAACAAAGAAGAGGAGGCCTGTTGAACCTCAGCCCAATGCCAATGTCCAAAAATACGGGGCAGTCCATGTGCCAAAGATGGAGGAGGCTGCTCATTCATCACGGTGCAGAAGAGAGGGATGCAAAGGAAAAACATCTGTCAAGTGCATCGAGCATAACATGTTTCTGTGTGTTTCAAAGGCCAAAAACTGTTTCCTGTTGTACCATTCATGATACGCTGTGATTTGGAGCTGTATGTGATGCCGTAAATTTGAGTATTCAAACATTGTTGGGTGTTCTGCTAAGTTTAAATTCTTGTTCAAATGTTTATTGTGGGGAGTACCAGTAGGGATATTCCAGTAAATATGTGTTTATTTTGGTGCCATGTTTAACTAACCCTGTTTGGTAGTTTGAAGAGTTGACAGTGAGAAATTGCGATAGTATAGGTCAGACAGAAATGTGCTGATTTCCTCCCTCATGTAAAATAGCCAGATCATTCAGATGTCTTCATCTATTTTAATGTTTATGAAATAAGAAGATTTTTTAAAAGAAATCCACATGAAAATGAATTCGGTATTATAACAATACATCATTACATTTTATATCAAACAAGACCCGATGTCCACCACAAGGGACAGTCCAGAAAAAATAAATAGACAATGTTTTTGAAAAAAAATTGTTGCAGTATGTTTCTTTCAACCACAATACTTAAATTATCATTAAAATATCAAAAAAGCAAAAAAATTTTCCTCTTAGTCCCTCATGGCATACTAATAACCATTTGAATGATAAAGAATCAATGTAAGTACCTAAGATGACTTTATTAAGATTACTTTATTGTCATGTAGTCACACGAAATGACTCTCCGCATCTGACTCATCCAGGTTGGCACCTGTTGAACACACACATGCACGGGGTGACACACCTCATGGAGACAGATGCCATACACTGGAGCGGTGGGGCAGCCAATTACAGCGCCCGGGGAGCATGGGGGGTACGGAGCGGCGAGATTAGGAATGGAAGTTATTGGAGGACCCACTCTAACCACAGAGCCTGATAGGTTGTGGGTACAGTGGGACACGTTACACCGGCGGCTTTGGATTTGCTACCAAACATACAACTGGTTGCTTAGCAGTCGATAGAAAAAATGTCCTACTCGGTTGTAAAGGACGGGGCCGGAGAAAAAGATATATACGCAGACCGTGTTCTGAAGACATGGCAGCAGTATGTCTGAGTTACCAACGATCCGTTGGTAAACACACTCGTCCCTGGGTGGGCTCGAACCACCAACCTTTCGGTTAACAGCCGAACGCGCTGGCCGATTGCGCCACAGAGACTCGATGGACAGTGTAATAATTGTGTCTGAAAATCATTATCCTCCCGAGACCCGGCAATTCATTTTTGTCCTCTGTGCAGGACATGAGTCTGAGACCTCTAAGTCAGGCATAACTTATAAAATCTATCTGAGTCCTACTGTCCCTCTCAGAGGACATCCTGGGCTCTGTTTTGCTGCCCCAGTTGTGGGGATGTGGCCAAAATGGCGGGAATTTCAACGTCCATGTTTTACAGAAACAAGAGAGGTTAGTCGACAATGTTTTGCAGATATCATGTTTCTATTGTTAAAAATCTATTTTTTCTTTAATATCAAAGTCTTTACTTCAATTTAGTAACATTTTTATAAAGACAGTATTTTTAACCCTTTCAAAACATAACTTCTATGTAATGTCCTTTGTAGTGGACATCAGGACTTACTAACCCCCATTTTTAATACATCAGGGAGCAGAGGGCTAAGTGAGGCAGAGAGGATTTTGCTATGAGTTGTGGAGGGAGATTCAGATTTGATGAGATGGATGAGGCCCAGAGAGAGGAGGAAGATGAAAGTTCAGAGGAGGATACTGCAGCTGTTGAGGAGCCTGAGCCTGAGCCCGAAAAAACCCATCGTGTGTTATGGATCAGTAGCAATGTGTAAGCTCGTGTTTTGAAGTTTATTACAGTGTGTAGCAATGGAAATGAGAGCAGTTTTAGTTCACACTCTTGTTCTAACACACACACAGGCACAGTGCACAATCAGTTAAAAACTTGATATGGCAAAATACTGACCATATTGATTTAAATATTCAATAATACATCTGCTGAAAGAGCATTGAACTTATACCTCTCCTTTCTTTATCACTTAAGTTTCAACCCTATTGTGGAAGACAGTAATTCTAATGACAACACTGGACACATCCATCGGAACTGGAAGCCCTCTGACTACTTCCAACAGCACATCGATGACCACGTTTTTAAAGAAATGTCAGAACGAACAAACAATCAGGAGATGTTGATCACTGGAGGAAGTCTAAAAACCACACCAGAGGAGCTGAAAACCTTCTTTGGCATGTCTATGTACATGGCATGCCTCGGATACCCTAGGATCCGGATGTACTGGGCGGCAAAGACAAGGGTCCCAGTTATAGCTGATGCAATGAGTCGAGACAGATTCTTCAAGATCAGGCAGTCCATCAAAGTCACAAATGATCTTGATGTCTCTGATGAGGAGAAGAAGCGTGATCCCCTCTGGAAGGTGAGACCTCTCTTAAACAGAGTGTCTGTTTAATCTGCCTAGGCCAAGGAAGGCATTTGTAGATGAGCAGATAATTCCATTCACAGGCCGGTGTCCTGTACGACAGTTTGTGCCCGGAAAACCAAACCCCACAGGGCTGAAAGTATTTCTCCTTGCCAGTCCCAATGGTCTGGTACTGGAGTTTGAAGTGTACAAAGGCAAGAATACGTTCACTGTTGACCAACATCTTGGAATCAGAGGGAATGCAATCTCCAGGTTGGGACAGTCTCTTTCAACAGGAACACACCTGTATTTTGACAGGTATTTCACCTCCATCAAGCTACTGGATAGCTTGAAAACAAATGGTCTCCTGGGTACGGGGACCATTATGAAGAGTAGAATCTCTGCACCATGCAAATCAAAGATGTCAGATGACACCAAACGAAACAACAAAAAACAAGGAAGAGGTAAATCTGAAATGGTTGTTAAAAAACCATCTGAGGTTGCCGTGACAAAGTGGCAGGATAACAAGGCTGTCTTGATGGCCTCCACTGTCCGTTGGATAGAGCCCCAGGACAGTTGCATGAGATGGTCAGCAAAAGAGAAACTCCATGTTACTGTACCTCGACCAGCTGTTGTAGCTGAATACAACAAAAACATGGGCGGCTTCGATTTGTGCGACCGCATGATCAGCTTCTATCCTATGTCAAGCCGCACAAGAAAATGGATCCTTACAGTCCTGCATTTTGTTGACCTGGCAGCTGGATCGAGTACAGGTCAGACCACCAAGTCTCTGGAAAACCAGAGAAAAAGAGGCTGCAGTATTTCGACTTCAAGCTGCTGCTGGCTGAGGAGATGATTGCTCAGGCACAGGGAGATCACAAGGCTGACAATGTGGCCAGTGACGATGAAGAGATGAGTACTGATGAAGAGTACATTCCAACAAAGAAGAGGAGGCCTGTTGAACCTCAGCCCAATGCCAATGTCCAAAAATACAGGGCAGTCCATTTGCCAAAGATGGAGGAGGCTGCTCATTCATCACGGTGCAGAAGAGAGGGATGCAAAGGAAAAACATCTGTCAAGTGCATCGAGCATAAAATGTTTCTGTGTGTTTCAAAGGCCAAAAACTGTTTCCTGTTGTACCATTCATGATACACTGTGATTTGGAGCTGTGTGTGATGCCGTAAATTTGAGTATTCAAACATTGTTGGGTGTTCTGCTAAGTTTAAATTCTTGTTCAAATGTTTATTGTGGGGAGTACCAGTAAGGATATTCCAGTAAATATGTGTTTATTTTGGTGCCATGTTTAACTAACCCTGTTTGGTAGTTTGAAGAGTTGACAGTGAGAAATTGCGATAGTATAGGTCAGACAGAAATGTGCTGATTTCCTCCCTCATGTAAAATAGCCAGATCATTCAGATGTCTTCATCTATTTTAATGTTTATGAAATAAGAAGATTTTTGAAAAGAAATCCACATGAAAATGAATTCGGTATTATAACATTACATCATTACATTTTATATCAAACAAGACCCGATGTCCACCACAAGGGACAGTCCAGAAAAAATAAATAGACAATGTTTTTGAAAAAAAATTGTTGCAGTATGTTTCTTTCAACCACAATACTTAAATTATCATTAAAATATCAACAAAGCAAAATTGTTTTCCTCTGAGTCTCTCATGGCATACTAATAACCATTTGAATGATAAAGAATCAATGTAAGTACCTAAGATGACTTTATTAAGATTACTTTATTGTCATGTAGTCCCACGAAATGACTCTCCGCATCTGACTCATCCAGGTTGGCACCTGTTGAACACACACATGCACGGGGTGACACACTCATGGAGACAGATGCCATACACTGGAGCGGTGGGGCAGCCAATTACAGCTCCCAGGGAGCATGGGGGGTACGGAGCGGCGAGATTAGGAATGGAAGTTATTGGAGGACCCACTCTAACCACAGAGCCTGATAGGTTGTGGGTACAGTGGGACACGTTACACCGGCGGCTTTGGATTTGCTACCAAACATACAACTGGTTGCTTAGCAGTCGATAGAAAAAATGTCCTACTCGGTTGTAAAGGACGGGGCCGGAGAAAGAGATATATACGCAGACCGTGTTCTGAAGACATGGCAGCAGTATGTCTGAGTTACCAACGATCCGTTGGTAAACACACTCGTCCCTGGGTGGGCTCGAACCACCAACCTTTCGGTTAACAGCCGAACGCGCTGGCCGATTGCGCCACAGAGACTCGATGGACAGTGTAATAATTGTGTCTGAAAATCATTATCCTCCCGAGACCCGGCAATTCATTTTTGTCCTCTGTGCAGGACATGAGTCTGAGACCTCTAAGTCAGGCATAACTTATAAAATCTATCTGAGTCCTACTGTCCCTCTCAGAGGACATCCTGGGCTCTGTTTTGCTGCCCCAGTTGTGGGGATGTGGCCAAAATGGCGGGAATTTCAACGTCCATGTTTTACAGAAACAAGAGAGGTTAGTCGACAATGTTTTGCAGATATCATGTTTCTATTGTTAAAAATCTATTTTTTCTTTAATATCAAAGTCTTTACTTCAATTTAGTAACATTTTTATAAAGACAGTATTTTTAACCCTTTCAAAACATAACTTCTATGTAATGTCCTTTGTAGTGGACATCAGGACTTACTAACCCCCATTTTTAATACATCAGGGAGCAGAGGGCTAAGTGAGGCAGAGAGGATTTTGCTATGAGTTGTGGAGGGAGATTCAGATTTGATGAGATGGATGAGGCCCAGAGAGAGGAGGAAGATGAAAGTTCAGAGGAGGATACTGCAGCTGTTGAGGAGCCTGAGCCTGAGCCCGAAAACACCCATCGTGTGTTATGGATCAGTAGCAATGTGTAAGCTCGTGTTCTGAAGTTTCTTACAGTGTTTAGCAATGGAAATGAGAGCAGTTTTAGTTCACACTGTTGTTCTAACACACACACAGGCACAGTGCACAATCAGTTAAAAACTTGATATGGCAAACTACTGACCATATTGATTTAAATATTCAATAATACATCTGCTCAAAGAGCATTGAACTTATACCTCTCCTTTCTTTATCACTTAAGTTTCAACCCTATTGTGGAAGACAGTAATTCTAATGACAACACTGGACACATCCATCGGAACTGGAAGCCCTCTGACTACTTCCAACAGCACATCGATGACCAAGTTTTTAAAGAAATGTCAGAACGAACAAACAATCGGGAGATGTTGATCACTAGAGGAAGTCTAAAAACCACACCAGAGGAGCTGAAAACCTTCTTTGGCATGTCTATGTACATGGCATGCCTCGGATACCCTAGGATCCGGATGTACTGGGCGGCAAAGACAAGGGTCCCAGTTATAGCTGATGCAATGAGTCGAGACAGATTCTTCAAGATCAGGCAGTCCATCAAAGTCACAAATGATCTTGATGTCTCTGATGAGGAGAAGAAGCGTGATCCCCTCTGGAAGGTGAGACCTCTCTTAAACAGAGCGTCTGTTTAATCTGCCTAGGCCAGGGAAGGCATTTGTAGATGAGCAGATAATTCCATTCACAAGCCGGTGTCCTGTACGACAGTTTGTGCCCGGAAAACCAAACCCCACAGGACTGAAAGTATTTCTCCTTGCCAGTGCCAATGGTCTGGTACTGGAGTTTGAATTGTACAAAGGCAAGAATACGTTCACTGTTGACCAACATCTTGGAATCAGAGGGAATGCAATCTCCAGGTTGGCACAGTCTCTTTCAACAGGAACACACCTGTATTTTGACAGGTATTTCACCTCCATCAAGCTACAGGATAGCTTGAAAACAAATGGTCTCCTGGGTACGGGGACCATTATGAAGAATTGAATCTCTGCACCATGCAAATCAAAGATGTCAGATGACACTAAACAAAAAAACAAAAAACAAGGAAGAGGTAAATCTGAAATGGTTGTTAAAAAACCATCTGAGGTTGCCGTGACAAAGTGGCAGGATAACAAGGCAGTCTTGATGGCCTCCACTGTCCGTGGGATAGAGCCCCAGGACAGTTGCATGAGATGGTCAGCAAAAGAGAAGCTCCATGTTACTGTGCCTCGACCAGCTGTTATAGCTGAATACAACAAAAACATGGGCGGCTTCGATTTGTGCGACCGCATGATCAGCTTCGATCCTATGTCAAGCCGCACAAGAAATGGATCCATACAGTCCTGCATTTTGTTGACCTGGCAGCTGAATCGAGTACAGGTCAGACCACCAAGTCTCTGGAAAACCAGAGAAAGAGAGGCTGCAGTATTTCGACTTCAAGCTGCTGCTGGCTGAGGAGATGATTTCTCAGGCACAGGGAGATCACAAGGCTGACAATGTGGCCAGTGACGATGAAGAGATGAGTACTGATGAAGAGTACATTCCAACAAAGAAGAGGAGGCCTGTTGAACCTCAGCCCAATGCCAATGTCCAAAAATACGGGGCAGTCCATTTGCCAAAGATGGAGGAGGCTGCTCATTCATCACGGTGCAGAAGAGAGGGATGCAAAGGGAAAACATCTGTCAAGTGCATCGAGCATAACATGTTTCTGTGTGTTTCAAAGGCCAAAAAGTGTTTCCTGTTGCACCATTCATGATACGCTGTGATTTGGAGCTGTGTGTGATGCCGTAAATTTGAGTATTCAAACACTGTTGGGTGTTCTGCTAAGTTTAAATTCTTGTTCAAATGTTTATTGTGGGGAGTACCAGTAAGGATATTCCAGTAAATATGTGTTTATTTTGGTGCCATGTTTAACTAACCCTGTTTGGTAGTTTGAAGAGTTGACAGTGAGAAATTGCGATAGTATAGGTCAGACAGAAATGTGCTGATTTCCTCCCTCATGTAAAATAGCCAGATCATTCAGATGTCTTCATCTATTTTAATGTTTATGAAATAAGAAGATTTTTTAAAAGAAATCCACATGAAAATGAATTCGGTATTATAACATTACATTATTACATTTTATATCAAACAAGACCCGATGTTCACCACAAGGGACAGTCCAGAAAAAATAAATAAACAATGCTTTTGAAAAAAAATTGTTGCAGTATGTTTCTTTCAACCGCAATACTTAAATTATCATTAAAATATCAAAAAAGTAAAAACTTTTTTCCTCTTAGTCTCTCATGGCATACTAATAACCATTTGAATGGTAAAGAATCAATGTAAGTAACTAAGATGACTTTATTAAGATTACTTTATTGTCATGTAGTCACACGAAATGACTCTCCGCATCTGACTCATCCAGGTTGGCACCTGTTGAACACACACATGCACGGGGTGACACACTCATGGAGACAGATGCCATACACTGGAGCGGTGGAGCAGCCAATTACAGCGCCCGGGGAGCATGGGGGGTACGGAGCGGCGAGAGTAGGAATGGAAGTTATTGGAGGACCCACTCTAACCACAGAGCCTGATAGGTTGTGGGTACAGTGGGACACGTTACCCCGGCGTTTTTGGATTTGCTACCAAACATACAACTGGTTGCTTAGCAGTCGATAGAAAAAATGTCCTACTCGGTTGTAAAGGACGGGGCCGGAGCCCGTAGAAAGAGATATATACGCAGACCGTGTTCTGAAGACATGGCAGCAGTATGTCTGAGTTACCAACGATCTGTTGGCAAACACACTCGTCCCTGGGTGGGCTCGAACCACCAACCTTTCGGTTAACAGCCGAACGCGCTGGCCGATTGCGCCACAGAGACTCAATGGTCAGTGTAATAATTGTGTCTGAAAATCATTATCCTCCCGAGACCCGGCAATTCATTTTTGTCCTCTGTGCAGGACATGAGTCTGAGACCTCTAAGTCAGGCATAACTTATAAAATCTATCTGAGTCCTACTGTCCCTCTCAGAGGACATCCTGGGCTCTGTTTTGCTGCCCCAGTTGTGGGGATGTGGCCAACATATCACATGCACTGTCTTTTGAAAATGGCGGGAATTTCAACGTCCATGTTTTACAGAAACAAGAGAGGTTAGTCGACAATGTTTTGCAGATATCATGTTTCTATTGTTAAAAATCTATTTTTTCTTTAATATCAAAGTCTTTACTTCAATTTAGTAACATTTTTATAAAGACAGTATTTTTAACCCTTTCAAAACATAACTTCTATGTAATGTCCTTTGTAGTGGACATCAGGACTTACTAACCCCCATTTTTAATACATCAGGGAGCAGAGGGCTAAGTGAGGCAGAGAGGATTTTGCTATGAGTTGTGGAGGGAGATTCAGATTTGATGAGATGGATGAGGCCCAGAGAGAGGAGGAAGATGAAAGTTCAGAGGAGGATACTGCAGCTGTTGAGGAGCCTGAGCCTGAGCCCGAAAACACCCATCGTGTGTTATGGATCAGTAGCAATGTGTAAGCTCGTGTTCTGAAGTTTCTTACAGTGTTTAGCAATGGAAATGAGAGCAGTTTTAGTTCACACTGTTGTTCTAACACACACACAGGCACAGTGCACAATCAGTTAAAAACTTGATATGGCAAACTACTGACCATATTGATTTAAATATTCAATAATACATCTGCTCAAAGAGCATTGAACTTATACCTCTCCTTTCTTTATCACTTAAGTTTCAACCCTATTGTGGAAGACAGTAATTCTAATGACAACACTGGACACATCCATCGGAACTGGAAGCCCTCTGACTACTTCCAACAGCACATCGATGACCAAGTTTTTAAAGAAATGTCAGAACGAACAAACAATCGGGAGATGTTGATCACTAGAGGAAGTCTAAAAACCACACCAGAGGAGCTGAAAACCTTCTTTGGCATGTCTATGTACATGGCATGCCTCGGATACCCTAGGATCCGGATGTACTGGGCGGCAAAGACAAGGGTCCCAGTTATAGCTGATGCAATGAGTCGAGACAGATTCTTCAAGATCAGGCAGTCCATCAAAGTCACAAATGATCTTGATGTCTCTGATGAGGAGAAGAAGCGTGATCCCCTCTGGAAGGTGAGACCTCTCTTAAACAGAGCGTCTGTTTAATCTGCCTAGGCCAGGGAAGGCATTTGTAGATGAGCAGATAATTCCATTCACAAGCCGGTGTCCTGTACGACAGTTTGTGCCCGGAAAACCAAACCCCACAGGACTGAAAGTATTTCTCCTTGCCAGTGCCAATGGTCTGGTACTGGAGTTTGAATTGTACAAAGGCAAGAATACGTTCACTGTTGACCAACATCTTGGAATCAGAGGGAATGCAATCTCCAGGTTGGCACAGTCTCTTTCAACAGGAACACACCTGTATTTTGACAGGTATTTCACCTCCATCAAGCTACAGGATAGCTTGAAAACAAATGGTCTCCTGGGTACGGGGACCATTATGAAGAATTGAATCTCTGCACCATGCAAATCAAAGATGTCAGATGACACTAAACAAAAAAACAAAAAACAAGGAAGAGGTAAATCTGAAATGGTTGTTAAAAAACCATCTGAGGTTGCCGTGACAAAGTGGCAGGATAACAAGGCAGTCTTGATGGCCTCCACTGTCCGTGGGATAGAGCCCCAGGACAGTTGCATGAGATGGTCAGCAAAAGAGAAGCTCCATGTTACTGTGCCTCGACCAGCTGTTATAGCTGAATACAACAAAAACATGGGCGGCTTCGATTTGTGCGACCGCATGATCAGCTTCTATCCTATGTCAAGCCGCACAAGAAATGGATCCATACAGTCCTGCATTTTGTTGACCTGGCAGCTGAATCGAGTACAGGTCAGACCACCAAGTCTCTGGAAAACCAGAGAAAGAGAGGCTGCAGTATTTCGACTTCAAGCTGCTGCTGGCTGAGGAGATGATTTCTCAGGCACAGGGAGATCACAAGGCTGACAATGTGGCCAGTGACGATGAAGAGATGAGTACTGATGAAGAGTACATTCCAACAAAGAAGAGGAGGCCTGTTGAACCTCAGCCCAATGCCAATGTCCAAAAATACGGGGCAGTCCATTTGCCAAAGATGGAGGAGGCTGCTCATTCATCACGGTGCAGAAGAGAGGGATGCAAAGGGAAAACATCTGTCAAGTGCATCGAGCATAACATGTTTCTGTGTGTTTCAAAGGCCAAAAAGTGTTTCCTGTTGCACCATTCATGATACGCTGTGATTTGGAGCTGTGTGTGATGCCGTAAATTTGAGTATTCAAACACTGTTGGGTGTTCTGCTAAGTTTAAATTCTTGTTCAAATGTTTATTGTGGGGAGTACCAGTAAGGATATTCCAGTAAATATGTGTTTATTTTGGTGCCATGTTTAACTAACCCTGTTTGGTAGTTTGAAGAGTTGACAGTGAGAAATTGCGATAGTATAGGTCAGACAGAAATGTGCTGATTTCCTCCCTCATGTAAAATAGCCAGATCATTCAGATGTCTTCATCTATTTTAATGTTTATGAAATAAGAAGATTTTTTAAAAGAAATCCACATGAAAATGAATTCGGTATTATAACATTACATTATTACATTTTATATCAAACAAGACCCGATGTCCACCACAAGGGACAGTCCAGAAAAAATAAATAAACAATGCTTTTGAAAAAAAATTGTTGCAGTATGTTTCTTTCAACCGCAATACTTAAATTATCATTAAAATATCAAAAAAGTAAAAACTTTTTTCCTCTTAGTCTCTCATGGCATACTAATAACCATTTGAATGGTAAAGAATCAATGTAAGTAACTAAGATGACTTTATTAAGATTACTTTATTGTCATGTAGTCACACGAAATGACTCTCCGCATCTGACTCATCCAGGTTGGCACCTGTTGAACACACACATGCACGGGGTGACACACTCATGGAGACAGATGCCATACACTGGAGCGGTGGAGCAGCCAATTACAGCGCCCGGGGAGCATGGGGGGTACGGAGCGGCGAGAGTAGGAATGGAAGTTATTGGAGGACCCACTCTAACCACAGAGCCTGATAGGTTGTGGGTACAGTGGGACACGTTACCCCGGCGTTTTTGGATTTGCTACCAAACATACAACTGGTTGCTTAGCAGTCGATAGAAAAAATGTCCTACTCGATTGTAAAGGACGGGGCCGGAGCCCGTAGAAAGAGATATATACGCAGACCGTGTTCTGAAGACATGGCAGCAGTATGTCTGAGTTACCAACGATCTGTTGGCAAACACACTCGTCCCTGGGTGGGCTCGAACCACCAACCTTTCGGTTAACAGCCGAACGCGCTGGCCGATTGCGCCACAGAGACTCAATGGTCAGTGTAATAATTGTGTCTGAAAATCATTATCCTCCCGAGACCCGGCAATTCATTTTTGTCCTCTGTGCAGGACATGAGTCTGAGACCTCTAAGTCAGGCATAACTTATAAAATCTATCTGAGTCCTACTGTCCCTCTCAGAGGACATCCTGGGCTCTGTTTTGCTGCCCCAGTTGTGGGGATGTGGCCAACACATCACATGCACTGTCTTTTGAAAATGGCGGGAATTTCAACGTCCATGTTTTACAGAACCAAGAGAGGTTAGTCGACAATGTTTTGCAGATATCATGTTTCTATTGTTAAAAATCTATTTTTTCTTTAATATCAAAGTCTTTACTTCAATTTAGTAACATTTTTATAAAGACAGTATTTTTAACCCTTTCAAAACATAACTTCTATGTAATGTCCTTTGTAGTGGACATCAGGACTTACTAACCCCCATTTTTAATACATCAGGGAGCAGCGGGCTAAGTGAGGCAGAGAAGATTTTGTTATGAGTTGTGGAGGGAGATTCAGATTTGATGAGATGGATGAGGCCCAGAGAGAGGAGGAAGATGAAAGTTCAGAGGAGGATACTGCAGCTGTTGAGGAGCCTGAGCCTGAGCCCGAAAAAACCCATCGTGTGTTATGGATCAGTAGCAATGTGTAAGCTCGTGTTTTGAAGTTTATTACAGTGTGTAGCAATGGAAATGAGAGCAGTTTTAGTTCACACTCTTGTTCTAACACACACACAGGCACAGTGCACAATCAGTTAAAAACTTGATATGGCAAACTACTGACCATATTGATTTAAATATTCAATAATACATCTGCTGAAAGAGCATTGAACTTATACCTCTCCTTTCTTTATCACTTAAGTTTCAACCCTATTGTGGAAGACAGTAATTCTAATGACAACACTGGACACATCCATCAGAACTGGAAGCCCTCTGACTACTTCCAACAGCACATCGATGACAAAGTTTTTAAGGAAATGTCAGAACGAACAAACAATCGGGAGATGTTGATCACTGGAGGAAGTCTAAAAACCACACCAGAGGAGCTGAAAACCTTCTTTGGCATGTCTATGTACATGGCATGCCTCGGATACCCTAGGATCCGGATGTACTGGGCGGCAAAGACAAGGGTCCCAGTTATAGCTGATGCAATGAGTCGAGACAGATTCTTCAAGATCAGGCAGTCCATCAAAGTCACAAATGATCTTGATGTCTCTGATGAGGAGAAGAAGCGTGATCCCCTCTGGAAGGTGAGACCTCTCTTAAACAGAGTGTCTGTTTAATCTGCCTAGGCCAGGGAAGGCATTTGTAGATGAGCAGATAATTCCATTCACAGGCCGGTGTCCTGTACGACAGTTTTTGCCCGGAAAACCAAACCCCACAGGACTGAAAGTATTTCTCCTTGCCAGTCCCAATGGTCTGGTACTGGAGTTCGAAGTGTACAAAGGCAAGAATACGTTCACTGTTGACCAACAACTTGGAATCAGAGGGAATGCAGTCTCCAGGTTGGCACAGTCTCTTTCAACAGGAACACACCTGTATTTTCACAGGTATTTCACCTCCATCAAGCTACAGGATAGCTTGAAAACAAATGGTCTCCTGGGTACGGGGACCATTATGAAGAATTGAATCTCTGCACCATGCAAATCAAAGATGTCAGATGACACCAAACGAAACAACAAAAAACAAGGAAGAGGTAAATCTGAAATGGTTGTTAAAAAACCATCTGAGGTTGCCGTGACAAAGTGGCAGGATAACAAGGCAGTCTTGATGGCCTCCACTGTCCGTGGGATAGAGCCCCAGGACAGTTGCATGAGATGGTCAGCAAAAGAGAAGCTCCATGTTACTGTGCCTCGACCAGCTGTTGTAGCTGAATACAACATTAACATGGGCGGCTACGATTTGTGCGACCGCATGATCAGCTTCTATCCTATGTCATGCCGCACAAGAAAATGGATCCGTACAGTCCTGCATTTTGTTGACCTGGCAGCTGGATCGAGTACAGGTCAGACCACCAAGTCTCTGGAAAACCAAAGAAAGAGAGGCTGCAGTATTTCGACTTCAAGCTGCTGCTGGCTGAGGAGATGATTGCTCAGGCACAGGGAGATCACAAGGCTGACAATGTGGCCAGTGACGATGAAGAGATGAGTACTGATGAAGAGTACATTCCAACAAAGAAGAAGAGGCCTGTTGAACCTCAGCCCAATGCCAATGTCCAAAAATACAGGGCGGTCCATGTGCCAAAGATGGAGGAGGCTGCTCATTCATCACGGTGCAGAAGAGAGGGATGCAAAGGAAAAACATCTGTCAAGTGCATCGAGCATAAAATGTTTCTGTGTGTTTCAAAGGCCAAAAACTGTTTCCTGTTGTACCATTCATGATACGCTGTGATTTGGAGCTGTGTGTGATGCCGTAAATTTGAGTATTCAAACATTGTTGGGTGTTCTGCTAAGTTTAAATTCTTGTTCAAATGTTTATTGTGGGGAGTACCAGTAAGGATATTCCAGTAAATATGTGTTTATTTTGGTGCCATGTTTAACTAACCCTGTTTGGTAGTTTGAAGAGTTGACAGTGAGAAATTGTGATAGTATAGGTCAGACAGAAATGTGCTGATTTCCTCCCTCATGTAAAATAGCCAGATCATTCAGATGTCTTCATCTATTTTAATGTTTATGAAATAAGAAGATTTTTTAAAAGAAATCCACATGAAAATGAATTCGGTATTATAACAATACATCATTAAAATATCAAAAAAGCTAAACTTTTTTCCTCTTAGTCTCTCATGGCATACTAATAACCATTTGAATGGTAAAGAATCGATGTAAGTACCTAAGATGACTTTATTAAGATTACTTTATTGTCATGTAGTCACACGAAATGACTCTCCGCATCTGACTCATCCAGGTTGGCACCTGTTGAACACACACATGCACGGGGTGACACACTCATGGAGACAGATGCCATACACTGGAGCGGTGGGGCAGCCAATTACAGCGCCCGGGGAGCATGGGGGGTACGGAGCGGCGAGAGTAGGAATGGAAGTTATTGGAGGACCCACTCTAACCACAGAGGCTGATCGGTTGTGGGTACAGTGGGACACGTTAACCCGGCGGCTTTGGATTTGCTACCAAACATACAACTGGTTGCTTAGCAGTCGATAGAAAAAGCTTCCTACTCGGTTGTAAAGGACGGGGCCGGAGCCCGTAGAAAGAGATATATACGCAGACAATGTTCTGAAGACATGGCAGCAGTATGTCTGAGTTACCAACTATCTGTTGGTAAACACACTCGTCCCTGGGTGGGCTCGAACCACCAACCTTTCGGTTAACAGCCGAACGCGCTGGCCGATTGCGCCACAGAGACTCTGTCAGCAACTTAATCAACAATGCATAATATGAAAACATATCACCGAATTGTTATCACCACAGAGACCATTTCCGTTCATGCCTTCCAGCTGTGTGAGGAGCATTACTGCCATCTACTGGACTGACTATTAAGCTGCTGGAGTTTTTCCTGCCACAGCCTCTCAGGCACTGATAATGGTGCCTTTTTCTCTTCTTCTGTGATTATATTTTCAGAATACTTTACAGAGTCCTCTTAGTCTCTATTCAGATGTTGGTCCTCTCTATCTTTCATCCAGTTTGTTTGTCTCAGTACATGAAGACAGTCTGAGAGTTGAAAAGGTCAGAGGTCAGTCTGGATGTGCAGGAAAAGCAGCCTCATGGAGCTTCAGGGTTCTGTTAAATAACTACTGAAGTTTGCCCTCCTGTTATTGGATTATGTTAAATAAAGACAAGGGAGTATAACCAGCAGAGCTACTGCATGTACTACTACTCCTATCACTTCCATTGCAGCGTAGAGTCCGGTCCCTCCTGAAATGTCTGGCTGTGGACTCTCAGTCGGTCTCTGAGGTTGGGAGTGATCAGCAGCTGCTGTAAAGGACAAAACATGAAGGTGATTTATGGAAATAGAAAACATTTCCCTCATCATTAGTAGCTGTTAGTAATTCTTCATCTGCTGTCAGAGAAACTGTTGTTCTGCCGCATTTTGTCTGTTTTCTCTTCATTTGCTTTGAGTTTTGGATTTTGTGTTGACAGCTGACAGAATAAAATGTTGTGGATACTGTTCATATGTATGAGTCTATATGAACAACAAAACAACACAAACAGAGACAGTTGGTTCTCAGCTACTTTAAACTCTGAGCTGGATAAACTGTGTTAGTTCTGTAGTGGTTCTTCATGGCTAACTACTGGAACATCTGAGCTTTAAATCTCATGTTAACCCTCAGCAGGAAAAAGCTCCAAATGAACAAGAACCAGCAGTAAAAATCTTAAGGAGATTAAATCCACGATGTGAACTCACCAGTGACGCTGAGTCGACATCTTCCAAAGCTGAAGACACAATCAGTCTTCACTTCACACACATACAGACCAGAGTCCTCAGTCCTGAGCCTGGACACATGAAGTCTGATTCGTCCTTCTCTGAGGGCGTCTTTGTCACTCTGGACTCGTCCTGCAAACTGTTCATCCTGAGACTCTGACACCTCAACACCTCCATGAACATGATACAGGAATAAGACTCTGTGATCAGTTATCAGGTTCCAGATGATATACAGGGAGCTCCAGGAGCTGTCAGCTTTGGATGTGAACATCCACTCCAGAGTGATGTTGTGCTCCTCCTCTGCCTGATAGGAGCTCTGTGGCACATTCACTTCAAATGTTGCTGCTGAGGAGACAGAGAGGGAAAGAGAGGAGCAGACACTCTTTCACATGTGATAGCAATAATCTGCATTATCTAAGCAAACACAGAAGATGATCAAAGCAAGGCCGTAACTACCATAGAGGACACCAAGGTCGTGTCCTCGGTATTTAAAAAAAAAATGTTTTGCTTAAATTGTGGTGATTTTATATTTGAATAGCCAAGAGTAGCATGACTGTTTAATAGAACAGTGGCCCAGTTTGGGCAGATGTGCTGCGCGTCATCAACATCATATGGTCTATATGGTAACTACCACACACATGTCGGACTTCAGTCACTGGAAGAGGAGCTCATTAAACTAAGAATGTAGGTGGAGAGCAGTTTAAGTGGTAGATGCCTGTGAGAAAAAAATGCATTTTAATGTGGAGATATTTTTTTTGCAGCCCAGCGTACTACTCAGATAGGAAGGACACATCAAATCAAAGTTTAATTTTGGTTAACTCAGTCAGTACCGGTCGTCAATCAATTTCCACCGGTTGAGTCAACATTCATTTTGCGACTGATTGAAAATTAAAAGTTTATTCAGTGTTGATTTCCCAATGTTGGATGCTGAACCTGTTATATATTTCTGCCAGATGCCGGAGCACAACGCAGGAAAACTGCACAGAGCAGGTCGTGCCGGATAGGAACTCGTATGCAGAAACAAAATAAAACATCCGGTTAATTTTCAAAATAATAATAATAAATACTTTTCTGTGGTAACTTGCCCTTACTTCATTAGTCACCATAATGGTCCTTCAAAAAGCCTAATTTTTACCTCAAATTTCAAAAGCTCCGCACTGCCCAAGGTTTTTTAAGATTTCTGACACATCTGAAAATATGATGATGAAATGGCGTCTTGTTTTTTATTTCTATCAGTTTAGTATTTGACTGTGTTTATAGATTCAAGAGTTTTATTTGTCACATACATAATCATACATAATACAATGTGCAGTGAAATTTTCTTTTTACCTGCTACCAAGAATTAAGGATAAGAATTTAAATAGAAATATGTTGAATAAAAAAAAACCGTGGCACAGTAATTCCACACAAAACAATAAAATAAGAAAAATGCTTCAGTAAAAGTGTAGGATATTAAAATAAAAGTGTAAAAATTTACAATATTAACAAAATTATTGATGTAAGCATTAAGGTGCAGGTGAGTGAGATAGTCGAGTTTTTTGCATTCTTCACTAAAGGGAAAACAGGATAGGGAGGAAAAGGCTGAGCCAAACCAAGCTCATCTTTGGGCCAAGCAGCAAGAAGAGGAGCAGAGATAAAGGGAGAGCAGGTACTATAAAAGGAAGAGACTATGCCAGACCTGTATACGTTTTAAAAGTCAGCTGTTTAATGCATGATAATTGAAGTATTGTGTAAGATTATAATAGAAATATGTTCAAAAGCTGGTTTTCCTTAAGAAGAGTGAACAGATTAGGCACTATCATCAACATGATAGTGTAATAGGGCTTGGGTATCTATTTTAAATACTGAAGGAAATATGAAGCATTTGTTTACAGTATATTATCCCTCTGTCCCAGGACAATTCATTTTTTTTTATTCCTAATCCATGACCTGATGAAATTCATTCTCCAGTTTTAAATCATTTAGGATGAGGCTGATGTTCTCTGATAACAAACAAAACAAATAAACCTAAAGGTCATTATGATGTTGTTATTGTTTCTTTAAGACTCTGAAAATGGACAGATTTAAATAATGGAATTAAAAAAACTTCCAGGGGAGCCGGCCCCTGAACCCGACTAGAAGTTCTGACTCATGACCTCAGTATTTTTTGGGCCCTGGTGGTAGTCCACTTCCAGCTCCACCTCCACCTCCACGGCCCTTGAAGAAGGCTCCGTACCCCCCATGCTCCCCGGGCGCTGTAATTGGCTGCCCCACCGCTCCAGTGTATGGCATCTGTCTCCATGAGTGTGTGACCCTGTGCATGTGTGTGTTCAACAGGTCCCAACCTGGATGGGTCAAATGCGGAGGAGTAATATTAAATTAAATCATTTTAGTTATTTACATTGATCCTCTATCATTCAAATGGTTATTAGTATGCCATGAGACTAAAGTGAAAGAAAGTTTACCAGTTTTGACAATAATTAAAACCAGATTCATTCTGCGGGAGGCTCCCTGGGGTTATAATTGCAAGACAGTTTCTCCTGAAATGCCTCAAGTCAAGATGAAGCACAGGTCTGCTCCTCAGGCTTTGTGGACTCTTCTTTTATAACAAACCTTTACACAGAAAACTGTGAAAATGTGGTTCCTCCTCTCCAGTACCCCCGAATAGACCTTACCAGGGAGGCTGAGGAGTGTGATCCCGTTATTCCTGTCTGACATACATATTCTTACAATTTGAATTCATTGAAGTCTGTTAAAAATGAGAAATGTGTTTTTATGTCCAATAACGTTCTTTTAAATATTTGATGCTAATGATAAAAGCTCCATGATGTCAGATTTTATGTTCAAAGCAGAACATGTGAAACAGAAAAAAAAGTGAACTTTGACTTAACAGCATACATGTGTAACTGTGCTGTCGACACAGTGATGTAAACACCAGATAAAGAGAGAGAATGAGCTTTTTACTGTCGGACTGTGTTGACTAAAGTGAGGACAGAAAACAACAGACTGAGCGAACAAAGAGAAAATCAGGAGCCTGCAGGGAAATCTTGCCGCACAGCTGAAAGTTTCTCCTTTAAACAGAGAAGTTTCAGTATTTTCCTGTTTTCACCACACTGCTGAATGAGTTCAGGTGTTGATGCTGATCAGTGTTTCCTGAATCTTTCTGTTCTGTTGAAGAGTACTTTTTGTTGTGAATGATGTTGTCAGATTGGTGAATAAAATCTACTCTTTGTTCCACTGTCTTTATATAGAAAGTCCAAGATCTTTAATCCTTCCCCAGGCAAGAGGAAACATGGCTCTGATGAGGCTAAAGAACACGAGCAACAATTTACTAAAAGTTTATTGAACTTTTTGCATCGTTTCATTCCAACAAATTGTCACAGTCTGCTATAGAAGTTTATGTTATGTCAGTTTGTTTAATCATGGTTTCAGTTATGTTCTAGTCCTGTTTTTCCCCTGCCACCTCAGTTCACTCAAGTCACCTGGTTAATTGTTCACAGCTGCACCTCATTCACTGATCACTCCCTCCACAGTATTTAGTCTTCTGGTTTCCTTTCAGTCACGGCAGAATCCTTACCTCACTATCCCTTCATGCTTCCATGACACAGATAAGTCTTGTTTTGCCGATCTCAGTCTTGTTTTGTTTCTCATGGTTTTGTTATTTAATAGTTTAGTGTTTTTGATAATCCGGCTCAGCTGCGTTTTTTTGTTCTTGCTCCTTGTCCCCTTTTTTGTTAATAAACCTTGTTCCGTTAGAAAGAACTGCATCTGGGTCCTACCTCTCCGAACCGTGACACAAATACTCCTGCAGTTAAAGTGTTCCACACATACGTTATCTAACTTTTTAAACAAAATCACATGTATACATATATTTAATTTCTATTGAGAAATGCAGCAGAGCACCAGAGTTTCCTCATGTGTAAGAGGATGGAGGTGAGTTTGATGGGTCAAACACACAAAAAACACCTGAGCAGTCAGATCAAGCAGCTTTAAGCAGCTTGGTGGTTTTACTCTCTTTGGCTCCACTTTCTCAAGATGTCCTCTGCTGCGTCCAGAGTGGAGTCCTCCTGTTAGACACTAATTCATATGCTGATGTACATTCCAGCTGTCGTGACACTAAACAGGGAAACTCATCTTTTAACACCAGTAAAATCTATTCATGGTTCATATATTTTGACCTGTTTTGACTCCCCCTGTAAGCATGTAGTGTTCTAACCCTTCACACTGTGCGGTCAATGCTTGTTCCTTTCAAAAAGGAGTGTATCAACTCTATGTAAGCACAGTGCATAAATATGTACAATAAAAGGGGAAATCAAACCCTCAACAATATCAAAAATACCTTATTTGTCTTTGGAAGAATAACTTTTGATGAAAATGACCTTTTAATTGTTTCTTATTTTGATAAAAGAATCCAAACAAATTTGTAATTATTTTTTTTTTACGTTTTATTTGATTTAAACACAATCAATGTAATAATAATTTGTGTAGGATCTTATTCATATTCTTATTTGAATGACACAATAATGCTCTGAACAGTTGTGAGAACAATGCACTGATACTTTCAGTCAGTGCAGTTGTTCAGGATGAAAAGATAGAGCCGTACAAAAGATAGATACATTTGAAGTATTTTTATTGATGTTACTGTAACAGGATGTATAGAGATTTCATTGGGTGACTAGTCTTGTGAGCGAAACTAAACGCTGCTGCTACTTTCTCTCTTGATGTTGTTGTCTTTGTATTGTCGGCGATGTTTAGGCGTCATATATTTTTTGAAGCGCCTCCACATTGAAGGCAGCTCTGGTCTTTCTTCTGAGGGGTTAAACTTGTCCACTGCTTGTTCTGGTGCTGCAAGTTGAAGAGACAAGTCTTCTGTGGCATGTGAGGGGTTTGATGTTGGAGAGTCCTCTGACTGTTTAGAGGCTGGTTCCATTTCGATGACAATGAAAGTTCTTTCATGATTTTGCTTTGGAAGTGGTTCCTGGACAACGATCGGTGATGAAATGTCCTCCGTGTCTTGAGGTTCCTGGATGACTTCCGGCTGGTCGTTCTTTATAATGGTCTCTACCGTCTTTTTGTTTTTGCGCCGACGCTTTTTAGAAGAAACTTTCTCCTTTGGTGGCTCTGAGAAATCTTTTGGTTGTGGGACTAATTCCATTTCGATGTCACTCACCAGCTCTGGGACCACGTCTGGTTGTGGCACTCCAGCCTGATGAGCCAAATCTGATGGAATCACTTCCTGTGAGTCTTCAGAAGCCCTTTCTATTTCCTTTTCTTCCACGGGTTCAGAAATCTTCTCTGGTTCCTGGACAACGAAAGGTGATGAAATGTCCTCCGTGTCCTGATGTTCCTGCATGACTTCAGGCTGGTTCTTTACAATGGTTTCTGGCATCTTTTTGTTCTTGCGCCGACGCTTCTTTGATGTAACGTTCTCTTTTGGTTGCTCAGGGATCCCTTGTGGTTCTGTTTTGTTGACTCCATCCACTTCTGGATTCGATACTTCCACTTGTGAAGCCAGCTCTTCTACAATTATGTTCTTTGGTGGAAGACGTATCTGATCTAAATGGAGTTCTGGGAGGATGTACAGCTCTCTCTCTCTTTTACAACTGACTGATATTCACTTTCAGATACTGGTGGTTTCAGTGTTTCAATCAATTCTGCAATTACGTCATTGCATTCCTTGAGCTCCTGCTCACACTTTTCACGGAGATGACGCTCAGACGTCAAACAGTTTTCCAGGTCCTTCAGTTTTTCCTCAGAAATGGAGCAGCTATTCTCTGCTGCGACTCTTCTGTCTTTTTCTCGTGTTAGAAAGAAATTCTTTTTCAGCAGCTTAGTCCTGACAATATCCATCCGATGGTATAAATAGTTGATCTTGTCCTTATTATGTTGGTAAGATTCCTGTAATTTTTCTGATCCATAATCTTCGTCGGCAGCAGAGGCATTAGAGGGAATCTCCTCAGTTTGTGAAATTGGAAACTTCCACGTGACGCGACGTACTTTGGAGGCCTGGGGATGATCCTGCACAAGCTGGACGTCCTCGGAATGAGGAGTCACAGCCGCAGCAGAGACCTGGGATTGTTCCTTTTCCAACACGTCCAACATTTCTGATCTGTTGGTGGGTTCCTCCAAACTTTCATTACTGCCAAAAGTAATGTTATATTTGTAGGACGCCTGAGATTGTTCTTTTTCAAACGGGTCATTTTCTAGGCTTGATGTTAAAATTTCTCGCCTGTTGCTGGGTTCCTTATAACTTTCATTACTGCCAAATGTAATGTTATATTTGTTGGAGGCCTGGGCTTGTTTGTCGGTTTGTGAATTTGGAAACTTCCACGTGACGCGACGTACTTTGGAGGCCTGGGGATGATCCTGCACCAGCTGGACGTCCTCTGAATGAGGAGTCAAAGCCGCAGCAGAGACCTGGGATGGTTCTTTTTCCTCTTCGTCATTTACTTTTTGAGGAGACGTGGAGTCCTCAGAGGCCTGGCATTGTTCTTTTTCCAACAGGTCATTTTCTGACCTGTTGGTGGGTTCCTCATAACTTTCATTATCGCCAAAAGTAATGGTATATGTGTAAAAATCCTCAGGTAAATCGTCCTCTACCATGTCACACCACTGAAGTGGAGCAGATGATATCTTGGTTTGACTCATTTTGCTTGTTGTTTTTAAGAGTTTGTCAAAATTACTATTTAAGATAGTAATTAAGTGTTGATTTTTTAGACGATGTGAAAACCGTTTGCTGAGACTTTCAAATTTGCTTCGAAAACTGGACGTGTTTCTTCAGATAAACTCCTGACGAACTGTGAAAAAGGAGTGAATATGTCTGGCCTATATAACATTTGTGATGTCAAACAACATCAGTGGTGACATCAATTGTGATGTCAAACAACATCAGTGGTGACATCAATTGTGATGTCATCATCAGTGAAGACCAGAAGAGAGATTTTGATGTCATCAGTGATGATATCACAATTTAGTGATAAGACTAAAAAACAGGAAGACTAAAAAAGAGCAATGGCGTTCCGTTCTCAGCCACCATCTTGTGTGTTGTTTTGCTCTCTTGTTCAGTTTTATGATTATACATTTTTAAGCTTTTTTTCTGTGAAATCTCAAAATATTATTGTCCAGGTCAGTTTTAATGCATTCATTGTATGTTATGGTACTCACGACTGCTTTCTTCATGCCTCCACTGGAAAATTGGACCTCATTGTGTGATGATCTGCAGGTTTGAAGGCCTCTGTTCTGTCTCTCTTCTGGTCTGTGATTCCAACCACAGATTCTGAATGGAATTGAAGTCGGATTCCAGAATGTTGATTTTTGTTCTCTGTTAATCACTTGACGACTTCAGCTGAATACTTCATGTCACTGTCACGTTGGAAGGTCCACTTCTGCCAGTTTTCAGCAACCAGTGTAATGTTTCCCACTAGCAGTGTTTTCCAAGACAGAATAATGTCTGTTTTTAAAATGTTTCCAAAATAAACCTTTTTCCACATTCAAACTGAAGCAGACACCCTTTCCACTTTTAAGATTAGGCTTAAAACTTTCCTTTTTGATAAAGCTTATAGTTAGGGATGGCTCAGGTAATCCTGAAACATCCCATAGTTAAGCTGCTATAGGATTAGACTGCTGGGGTTCATCTGTCACACCTTTCCTCACTTTGCTCTCTTTTTCCCCATTTAGAAAAGCCTCAAAATAAAAGTGATTTTTAGGTGGCTAGAATAGAATAGAATAGAATAGAATAGAAAAATACTTTATTCATCCCCAATGAGGGAAATTCAAATTAGTCAAGTAGCTCATTAAAATATAAATATTTACAATGATTGTATATTAGACAACAACAACAACAATAATGATGATCATAATTATATTATAAATAATAATCAATCATAATAATAATCAATTAAATAAATTTGAGAAGAACATGTCAGCAGTCACTGTTAAAAAGCCTTATGGCTGTGGGGACAAAGGACCTCCTGAACCTCTCAGTCCTGCAGCTCAGTGAGATGAGTCTCTCACTGCAGCTGCTCCTCTGTCCTGCCAGGATGCTGTGGAGAGGATGTTTATTGTACTCCAAAACAGAATATGATTTCCTCCTCATCCGTTGCTCCACCACAGCACCGAGAGGGTCGAGCCTTCTGCCTACCACAGAACAAGCCTTTTTCACTAGTTTGTCCAGGCACCTACAGTTTTTGTCTTAAGTGCAACTCCCCCAGCAGACAACAGCATTGAACAGTGCATTGGAGTGATCAAACATGCATATCATATTGTGGAGTAAGTTTACCAGGCCCCAAAAGTTATAGAATAAAAAAGCATGCTGTCGAAAAATTGAGGCATGCTGTCGAAAATTAAGGCATGCTGTCGACAATTAAGGCATGCTGACGAAGGCATGCTGTCGAAAATTAAGGAATGCTGTCGAAGGATAATATATGGAAAGTACCAACGTTTAGCTCTATGTAAGGACGAGTCAGGCGTTAGGGTCATGGAAAGTACCTAAGGTCAGTATCGAGTCACGCATCAATGCAAACATTGTAAAACAGGAAAAATGGATGTAGAGGGGAAGTCAGGAGTAGGGGGAAGGACTATTGCATGAATAAAGGTTTTAAAAAAGGCATGACAAAGGGCCCTGCCACGGGTAAGCTAATTGATTAAAACATAACGGTGGAAGATTGGGGAAAACACGCCATATGAAAGGAGGGGCCCGGGGAGGAGTGTCCACAGGCCCAACTTGTATAAAAGACGGGCCCGGGCTACTTCTCATGTATGGTCGAATTGTAACTCTGCAATAAAACCATCATTGGACCGCGAACCAGCTGAATCTGTCTCATCTTTGACACTCTGTGACTTCTCATCTTTAACTACTGAGTATAGCACATTAGGTAATTTGGACTCCACAAAAGTCACAACAATTGGCGAGCCAGCTTTCCAGGAGGAAGTGACGACACCGGAAGGCCACGGGCGCTGATTGGAGGCCAGGAACCCCAAAAGGGCCCACATATCCACCAAGAACAGGTGAGATACCAATTCCTTTTTATTTTTTCCAAATTTATGGGGATCCAGCCTCCACCTAAGCTCCAGTGGTCAGAAGGTATTAAAACACTATCCTAAAAACAACCTAGTAACATTGAATGTGCATATGAGCAGAAGTAACAGCTGGTGATCGGTCCACGTATGAATTATTGTGTGAAAATATGACAAGTGTGGGATGGATAAGCTCCAACAATGCATATTTAACCTATTGATCTGTCTATGGGCTGTTATGTCACGTACAGGTCTTGGAGTTGTAAGTTATGTGCTGGTGAGGTATATGAAGGGTGAAGGAGGAAGGTTTAATCAGACAGCCCCACTGACTGTCTGATCAAGAAGGTCGCAGTAAGTCCGTAAAGAAAGCAACAAGAAGACGTGTGGAAACTTTGTAGGATAATCGTGTTTTTGTCTATGTTTTTGATGAAATAATTATATTGGTGACTAAGATGCTAAGGTAAAGCATAAGGATAAAAGTACCGCCTGTGGAGACGTCAACCACCGTGCCTTCTCGAGGGGTGGTCGAAGGCAGGGAAAAAACTGTAGAAAACAGTAAAGTACAGTGAGTACAAAAAATAACTGTTGAAGGAAGAGACTTGCAGTTAACAAAAGGATTGATGTTTTCCAAAAAAGTGTTGTAAAATGTACCTATGTTATTGTTAATGTGTAATTAATTAACAAAGTTAAAGTATAATTGGAATAGTTGCTAAAAGTGCAAACTAGGCATAGATGAAAGGTGTCAATGTTGTAAGAATAGTGCATAAGCATAAATAAATAAGATATGGTCGCTAGAAACGTCGTGGTGTAACGGATTGACACACGATAGGTGATATTATCTCCAAAAGTTCCAATTAAGCATAAAGCAGTGAAAATAATTATTAGTAGAATAACGAAATTGTAACAAAAATTGGGAAATACCAAAGTGCAGATATCAGCTCTGTATTGAGTAGAGCAGGGGCAGTGGGAAAGAAAGCAGGTGTAAGAAAGTAGGTGATAGAAGAAAAAGTTAATAAGTAACCACACTACCCCGGAGATTGCTGTGAACTGCCATAAAACAATGGAGCCAACAAAAGTAAGCAGGAAAATGAGATAACGCCTGCAAAACTAGTCATGGTCATCCATCCAACAAACGGGCGCAAAATTCTCCGATGTATGAAAAGTTGGCACAGGATAACATCTGGTAAAAATCGATGGCCTCTCGAAGGCAGCTTTGATCCAAGATGTTGTGATGAGGTGGAGGAAGAGTTAAGAAATAAAGACAAAAAGTACGATGTAACACACATGAAGACAAAACAGAAGAATGCTGAGCAGAGAGACATCCTGCAGTACTTCAGAGTAGAAGCCAGCAGAAACCCCATGATAAATAAAAACACAGGCCCCAGACCACCACCTTACAACCCTGGTAGAGCGGGACAATTTGTGCAGCTAGAGCAGAACGGAGCAGGGGGAGTAATTACAGGAACAATAAAGATCATAGTAAATGAGGAAGAGGAAGAAGAAGAAGTTAGGCCACCCAGACACAGGAAGGCAGGTGCCTCATCATCATCTCGTTACCACTCAGAAAGTAGGCCACGCAGGCAGAGGGAGACAAGTGAATCATCATCTCATCAGTATGCAGATGAGGGAACACATAAGAAATCAACACACAAGACACAGAGGGAGGTAGATGTAGAGGCAGAACCTAGGAAAACAGGATCTGGGAAGGATAGTTGCAACTGGAAAAAGAAAACAATGTCGGAAGAAGAAAAAGACCAAGCAATGATTGACCGACTAATGACAGAGAGTCAACAGGGTGCGACCGGGCCAATACCGGAAAGGTCAGAAGAACAGGAAAAGGAAGAGGGATCAGAACTTTCGATTGGCAAAGGTGAGGCCAGAGACTCACAGGATGAAGGCGAAGGGTCAGACATACCAGCAGATGATGAAGATGAAGACGAGGAATACGAACAGGAACGTGAGAACCTGAAAAGTCAGTAGGCGTGCGGTAAAGAATGTTCACCACCCCCATGCTCTAAGACCACAGAGACAACTTATGATCTTGACTTACTGATGGAGACAGGAAACAAAAGTGAGAGGATGGAGTTGCGCAATCGAAGACGTCAGCAGAACTCACAGCGACAACCCCCTCTGGAATGCACCCACTGCTGGCCAAAGGACCCAATAACAGCTTCAGGTATGTGCCATGGTCATTTATGGATATGATGACACTTGCAAGTAAACTAACTCCTTTAACAGACGGAGCTGACAAATGGATCGAGAAGCTTGAAGAACTCACTGGAGGACTTAAGCTGGCGGGTGGTGACATCAAGGCACTGCTGATAAAGACAGCAGGACAGGCAGCCGCCACAGAAGTATTCAGGATGGCTGGATATATCAGGTTGGCTACCACACACAAATATGATGCGATAACTTTCGACCTGATACGACCACAAGTGTGGGGGGCCCTACGAGAAAAGTACCCTTCACGCATGGATCCAGCTAAATTGGAGAAAGAATGTTTGAAGGATAGTGACAGCCCTTCACAGTTCCTGCATAACTATCAGAGAATGTGGAAGGCGGAGACGGGAAGTGAGTGGGACAGTAATGAATCAACAAAAGCTCTGTTTATGTTGTATGTGAAAAACGCCATGCCAAAAGAAGTACAAGATAAGTTGAATGCAGTGGTGGGACTGATGAAAATGGACTGGCCAGTTTTCTCTGAGCATATAATACACTATGTGAAGGCACACAGGGCTGAGAAACAGGCCCTGGATGATCAGAGTAAGATGCTGGCTACTAAACTGACTCAGCTACAAATAGGTGAACTGGCAAAGCAGAAGAAGGAGAGGGAGAGACCAAAGCCTCAAGCAGCAGTAAGTGTGGCCGCTCCAGTGGAAGGAGGACCAACAGAAGGAGGGGTAATGCAGGCACCCGTCATTACACCCACCATGTCATCACCTCATGTTCAACCAACATCTGCTGTGCCTAATGTTTATCCCACAGCTCCACCAGCAGGTCAATTCCAGAATCAGCAGATCCCTCCAATCCATGTGCACCTCAACCAAGGGGGAGGCATCCAGCAGCCTGCAGCAGGAAGAGGACGTGGTGGCCCTCCCATGCGAGGTAGATGGAGGAGGCCCCAAGGACCGTCTGGGGGACCCCCACCCGGGCAATATCAACCACAGCCACAGGTAGCCTCAACGGCTCCCTCATTCCAATCAAGACTGCAGTGCTGGGGGTGCGGACAGACGGGACACATGCAGAGGAACTGCTCTATCAATCCATGGCCAGAGCCCCAACAACCGGGTTCAGGACCCCCAAGCACTGGGACAGGTGCTAATCCTCAGAACAATGGACCATGGATGGGTCCAGCAGCACATTGGCAATAGGGAGGCCCAGAGAAACCTGATGGGGAGGTGATTTTACCAATTTTAACACAACGCCCACATGCTGAACTCACAATAGATGTAACTGTATATAACCAGCATCACCAGTTCATGATAGACACAGGAGCCACATACTCCTGTATAGGAAAAGACAGAGCCAGCCTTCCCCTCTCAGCTTCGAAGATTCGAACAGTAGGTTTCTCTGGGAAAACACAAATAATACCAATGACTGAACTGGTTCCGTTGAAAATAGGAGAAAAGACAATTTATTCTTCTCTTTTATATTCAGCAGATACACCAATTAATCTCCTGGGAAGAGATGTGTTGTGTAAGCTTAATGCAAAAATCAAATGTACTCCTGATGGCATCTATTTTGAGGTGACAGACGACCAGTCGGATAAATCTGATAACATGTCTGTTCCTATGATGCCACTAACAACTCCTACAGGATCTCCACAGATGCCAACTAACAACCCAGAGGCCCAAGTTTTCTGGATGAAGCTGATAACACCAGACTCTTTTCTTCGTCATGAATGGGAAGCAAGGAGACCACTGGTAATGAATCACTATGATATGGCTAAAGAGCCAACACTCCCACTCCATTGCACCATGTTTTACGACAAAGATCAAGTTCACGAGGACTATGAGAAAAGTTGGGATGAAAACATCAACAACAAAGCACTGATTGTCCAGTACGAAGACATCATAGTAGGACCTCAAGGGGCAGCTGCAGCTGTGAAGTTTGCAGGAAAAGATGTCAGTGACTGGTTTCAAGTCCCCAACTCCACACCTCACGTCACTCTTTTGATTGCTGACAAGTATGAATCACATGACTTGGGCCCCATGGTTCAAGCCGCAAGACAAATCAAAGATTGGACTCCCACAGACTGCCACCAGATTAGTGTCTCCGCAGATGGACAATTTTTCAAAATCACTTTCACCTATGCAGATGAGGTGATAGCAGAAAGGGTTAAGGTATCCAGAGACAGAGTTGGGCTTATGGTGACAACTGAAGAACACTTGACACTATTAGAACAAGTCCCATCCCAAGTATGGTCCCAACACAAGACAGATGTAGGTATAGTGAAATCAGCTGAACCACAGCGATTCCACTTGAAACCAGGCATCAGATTGTCTTATCAAAAGCAATATCCCCTCAGACAGGAAGCCATTTTGGATGACATTTTGATTTGCTCTGACTCAAAAGAACAGTGCGAGAAAGATTCCATCGCTGTATTGACAGCTCTGGCGGAAGGAGGACACAAAGTGAGTAAGAAGAAGCTGCAGTTCTGCCAAACAACGGTTGAGTATTTGGGCAGACAGCTAAGTGGGGACAAAAGACAAATTGCACCGTCCCAGCTTGAAGCCATCAGTAAAACGCCTAAACCTCAAACTGTTGGTCACATGTTGTCTTTCCTTGGTATGGCAGGTTACAGCAGGCCCTGGATTTGTGATTAAGCTCTCAAAACGGCACCATTAAGAGCTTTGATCCGTGCAGCGGGACAAGGACAACAGTCGACCCAGCTGCAATGGACTGATGAGGCAGAAGGGGCTTTCCAGCTGCTGAAAAATGATCTCCAGACTGCTCTAGCCAATCCAGACTATGGCAAACCATTCCATCTGTATGTGGCAGAAAAGCAAGGGTATGCATGCGCAGTATTGATGCAAGAAACCCCCACAGGTAAACAACCAATTTCGTACTACAGCACAAAATTAGATGGTGTGGAAGAAGGGCTGCCACCCTGTTACCAGGGACTGGCAGCGGCCGCTTTTGCATACAAGAAGGCCTCTGTCATTACTATGGGCCATCCAATATTCTTGTACACTTCACATCAGCTGCATGCAATGCTCACAAGCCCACGCTTTGTGATAACCCAAGCACGACGAACGGGTTATGAGATCCTGCTTTCAGGACCTGACTTGACGGTACTGCGATGCACTACCATAAACCCGGCCACAAGAATGGTATTGCCAACAGAAGGTGAGCCCCATGATTGTCTCAAGGAGACCGACACCTTCATGAAAGTCAGGGATGATTTATTCAATCACCCTATTCCGTCTGACCTGACCTTGTTCGTTGATGGCTCATGTGTCAGGGGCGAGACAGGGAACAAGGCTGGGTATGGAATCGTCCAGCTTAATCCTGATGGCTCCTTCACCAAACTACTATCAGTGAGTCTGGACCAGCCTTGTTCTGCCCAATTAGCTGAGATTAAAGCACTGACAGCAGCTTGTAAATTAGCAGCTGACAAAAGGGCAACAATCTACACAGATAGTGGATATGGCTATGGAGTGTGCCATATAAACGCCAGTATCTGGAAGCAAAGAGGGTTTGTGCGTACTGATGGCACCCCTGTGGCACATGGACAAGCAGTGATCGAACTAATACAGGCCATACAACTTCCAACCTCGTTAGCCATAGTTAAATGTGCAGCACATCAAAACAACACCTCACCCATTGCGGTAGGCAACAATTTGGCAGACGAGGCAGCCAAAGAAGCGACAGGACAGGTAGTGCAGGGACCAATTCTGTTTGAGGAAGATTGTGCACCTATAACAAACCTAGCATCATTGATAGAAGCACAAAACAAGGTCTCGGAAGCAGAAAAACGCCTGTGGGTTCAAAGGGGAGCTGTTCGAACTTCACACCCCCATCTGGGGTTGTGGCGGGGATTCTGCGGGCATTTTGTTTTGCCACTATCTCTGCTGCCTATTGCTATCAAAAAGATGCATGAACCTGATCATTGTTCTAGGGCCCAAGTTATCAGAAAACTGCAAGCTGTGTGGTGGTCGCCATACATGACACCGAGGGTTGATAGAGAACTTGCCATGTGTCCTCACTGTCCAAAGTACAATGTCCGCAAAATGTTTACCCAGCCTTTGGCTCACATTCCCATGCCAGATGGTCCTTTTCGACATCTGGTTATGGATTATGTGGATATGATTGATCGGGTACAAGGAAAAAGATACATGCTGGTTGTTGTTTGCAGGTTCAGTAGGTGGATCGAGGCCTGCCCCACCTCCAAGGCTGATCACAAGGCTGCAGCAAAATTTCTGTGTAGAGAGGTGTTTCCCAGGTTTGGCATGCCAGACACCATCTCATCTGATAATGGTCCGCATTTTGTTTCACAGGTGACACAAGAAATGTTTAAAATCCTGGGTATCAAGCAGAAGTATGGATGTGTTTATCACCCACAGTCTCAGGGGTCTGTGGAGCGAGCCAATGGTGTCTTGAAAACCAAAATAGCTAAAATCATGGCTGATTGCAATGGCAAACTAACATGGGTAGACGCACTTCCCCTGGCATTGATGGCAATGCGCTCCCAAACTAACCGACTAACGCATCTAACTCCTCATGAGATGCTTACAAGGCGTCCTATGCCTCTCCCACAAACTAGAGGACCATTGGAGGGGCCTGCCATGGCTCAGCTGGAACGTGAGTTGGGAGATTATTTACGTGCATTAACTCAAATCCACAGACTTGTGTTCCAAAAGGTGAAAGAAGCCCACGGCAAAGACGAGACACACATTCCCCTTGACATTCGTGACGTCCAAATTGGTGACCTGGTGTTCATACGGGTGTTTAGGCGACAGTGGAAAGAACCACGTAGGGAGGGACCCTTTAAGGTTGTGCTCACTACTCCCACTGCTTTGAAGGTTGAAGGTAAGCCCTTCTGGTTCCACAAGAATCACTGCACCCGCTATAGGCCACCAGACCCACCTGGACACTTTCCAGAACCGTCGGGGTCTGAGCATGCTGAAAGGGCGGCGCACAGCCTCCCTCAGGACACCGGTTCCAGTCCGTCGCCGACCTCCTCAAGTTCTGAATCACTATCACCACATGGTCAGAGGAGGTCAGCCCGTTTGTCAGCCCGTCGGCACAGACCGCAATCCAGTGACTCAGAGCATTCACATGCTGCTGAGACGCCTGACAGGCCCAGTAACCCTCTTACTGACGCAGGTGCTCCTGCAAGTCAGGTGGTGCCTCAAGACGGCACACCAGCACCTGAAGAGCACCATTCGCAACACACACAGGGCTCTGATGGCGGTGTGGCACGTTCATCAGATGGCCCGTCACATGCATGCCCATCGCCACTTTCACCGCAAGAGGAAGTACCAGGCCGGTCTGACCCACAAACTTTCACATATCCGCCCACGCCGGGAGCGGACTGGTTTACCTCTGATTCAGATTAGCTGCATGTTGGTGTTAACCCTCTGTGGGTTAACAACGGGGGAAATTATAGTAACCACCACTGCTAATCCTCACACAGTCACCCCGCGACACACATTAGACACATGCGCTTTGGCAATGACCACATTAGCCACTAACAGAGGGATAATAGATAGTGATAATGGGGAAATTAAATACATAATGCATGTCAAAGCAGATATATATGATTATGTGTTAACAGAAGAAATAGGGGCCGAGTCAATGGGTAAACATTGGTTGGGATATCCCCAAAACGCGGACTGCAGTGGGGAGGGGACGGTGACCATTCAGGTAAGATGCACCGAGACAATGTGTAAAAACACACTAACAGGACAGAGCATGTCAGTAGAAGAAGCCAGAATCAACGTAAGATTGATGAATAAAAGACAAAGACGGGATTTGAACAAATTAAGAACAGCACATTGGAACACAAATTTGTTCCAACAATGGATACAGTATTCAATAAGCGATATGTTTGCAGAAAGAAGGCAGGAAAAACGGGACTGCATTGCCTGCTATAATGCTAAAAAACTGCCCCAAGTTCAAATATTACCAGGGAGTAAGATAGGGGATTGTCCAGACATTTCCAAATGTTTTCCCCACTGTACTATGCACATGGCAGGGGGACTGTCGGGGTGGAGTGGAAACAAGAAGGTCTGCCCCAAAAAGCCTGCTTTTGATGATTATGACACACTGGCAGTACTTCCCCCAGTGGTGCGCCAGCCTGACGACCTTATCTTTCCTTTCTGCATAGCACGAGGAGACGAATTGGAGGAGGTTACGCAGAGAGCATCTGCAGTGATGACGGATGCGGAGGGATTGGTGAGATGCAGCAGATTAACATGGTACCCGAAACTAACCACAGGAAATGCCACAGGAACCATCAAAATATGTGAGACCAGTCCGAAAGCCCGAATACAATGTAAGCAAATAGTACCAAACGGGGGACATGTGATTTATGAACAAAATTCGTCATATATAGCCCAGTACAGACTGCTGGATTTGGGAAAGGGAACAGAACCATTGGGAGATATCTTTTGGACTTGTGAGAGTAACGCTACTATGTTGCCACACCTACCGGCCAATTGGACGGGCATATGTGCTCCAATAATGTTAACAGGACATTTATCCTTAATTACACAAGAATCAAATGAAACTAAAATACACCTTAGGAGCAAACGAAGTGCTCCTGACTCCTACCCAGATAAGGACTGGGACGTTTGGAAAGCATGGGATTGGAGAGCATCCAATGAAGTTTATATTACCTGGGATCAGATCCCCTTGGGTGTTCCTGATGATAACACTGCTATAGGAGAAGCCTGGATAGAGTCTGGGAGGGGATTAGGCTCGGTTCCGTTTGCAGGAACTATAGCAAACGCCCAATACATAGCTAGAAACAGTCGGTGGGTCAATCTCCTTTGGTTTAATCAACAGAGATTTATGAATTTCACTGTCAAAGGGGTGGCGCTAGTGCGGGAACAATTACATGCAACGTCATTAATGACCTTACAAAATAGATTTGTGATAGAAACATGCATGGCAGAGGATCAGGGAGTTTGTGATGTAATTGGGGAAGAATGTTGCACCTTGATTCCAATGCACACAGGCGCCAACGGTAGTTTGACAGGAGTCCTGAAAGAAATTAAGCTGCTGCGAGATGAACATGTGAAAAATTCCAATTGGAATACGCAAATTACAAGCTTTTGGGACTGGCTAGGTAAATTAGGATGGCTAAAATACCTAAAAATGGCTGGAATAGTACTGGTCGGAATTGTGTTGGTGGTGCTGCTGGTGATCTGCTGTGTCATACCTTTGCTCCGCCTCCTAGTATCATGTCTTTTTGTTAGCATAACTGGACAATTCCCTGTAGTGCTGCTGCAAAGCCACCCAGACGTGGAAGAACGTATAGGGCTGTATGAAATATAGGACAATAGGTAGGAAGGTAGATGGTCGCCGCCTGCTCCCCACAAGGTACGTGTTGTAAATACTCACATACGTGTTGTAAATCCTCACATACATGTTGTAAATATTCACGTACATGGTAAATGGTAAATGGACTTGTACTTGTATAGCGCTTTTCTAGTCTAGCTGACCACTCAAAGCGCTTCACTACATGCCGCATTCACCCCACTCATTCATACAGCACGTCTTAGGATATAACTACGTGCTTTCTAAGCATTCACACACATTCATACCCCCAATGATACACTGGGGGAGCAACGTGGGGTTCAGTGTCTTGCCCAAGGACGCTTCGACATGTATCCTGGGGAAGCCAGAGTCGAACCACCGACCTTCAGATTGGTGGGCGACCTGAGCTACAGCCGCCCATATGACATGTTGTCAATCGTCATATATACAAAGGAAGGCAAGTCTCTCGTATACATATTATACTTATATAACCACTAAAACCTACCATGTCTCCATCACAGACTGTTGGAAATGGCGGAAGCTTTCTTTACCCGACCACATGTGGCCGTGGATGATTGGTTTGGTCACAGTTCTAGCAGAGGGGACTACACACACACACCCGTTGGAACACACCCACCCCTAGCTGCCAACCCATTTGTTCTAAATAGGCACCTTGGTGACTCCCAGCAGGACGAAAGGCACTTCGACCCGCCGTCAGGGGGGCCTGAGTGGAGCCAGTCCCAGACACCTCCAAGGGGGAATCCAGCGAGACCAGCAGCAGATCTATCCGACATCCAGTGGCCACCAGCTTTCCGCAGACCTCCGTCCAACCCGCAAAGTCCAGACGATCCAGAGGATCGAGGGCATCCTTCGGAGATCCACATCAACCAACCAGCAGTTGCGATCCAACCGATGGCAAGACCTACGTCTGTCAGACCGACCTATCTTCAAGTCGGCCCGGGTGATAGGGCTCATATCTCAGCATTCCTGACCCGGCCTTTCGATCAGTACATACAACTCAGTGATCTTCGGGGTGAGATTGGTTGAGATCTACTCTGCGCTGCGAGCAGGTCTCACTCCTATGGCCCGCAAACAGATCCAGAAAGTCAGAAGCTCCGCTCATAGAGGCAAGTACAAACAGAACCTGACTAGGGCGAGAGCAGAGCAAGAGCGACTGACTCAGCAATTGGTCCTTGCCCAACAGACAGCCAACTCTCTGCAAAGGCAGATGGATCGGACCCAGGCTGATTATGATCGGGCTCAGCTAACCCTAACTCAACTGCGACAAGCCAATGCCTCTCTTCTCACATTTTGTCAAAACAGACTGCGGCGACAAACCACTGCAGTCAACGGAATAGAAGCCATACTGAGAAGGGGGGTGGGGGAACCCACCTTACCCCAGGAAGGACCGGCTGCAGGATTAAGACAATAGAAATGGGACTATCTGAAAGAGGATGTATAACATATTACGATGGATTAAAGGAATGAAAGTAATTAAGGCAAAGGTAGTAAATACAGATATACACTTAGTGCTTGGTTATGGATAAAGGGAATAATGATTAATATTAGTAAATCGGTAACCTTGCTGTGTAGGCATGGTTCAATGATGCATTCACAAGTGCATACGCACTGTGAATAAGTATATTGCTACATAGCACTATTTTGTGATGCTCTATAGCAATATACATACGGAAGTAGCGTGGGTGTGAACCCTCGGTTGTAAGCTTAGCCTGCGTCACAGGCACAGGCCTGATGGGTGCTTTTAAATTGGTACAATTTAAGCATTGTCCTAGTGGCAATGAAGCTAGTGAAAACAATAATTAAAAATCTTTCTATAAAAAAAGTTTCAGAGGATTAACCCTCATACGTGTGCCAAGGGTTCGCCCTTAGAACAAACCAAAGGTAACTGGCTGCGTGAGCAGAAATGGACATGGTTTGGTGTGTGCTGTTGCAACTATCATTATGTCACAAGTATATTTACCCTGCATGTTCACGTGTGATTTTTATGGTACGATTAGTTTAGTGTTGACATGTTGTACTGCTGACGTTGCCACCTGGCGAGGGCTTTACCTCTCACAATTTACATGTGAGAGGATGTTTCCCTGGCCATGTCTGCAAGGTTCAGCTAGGAGCCGTCAGGGACGATCACGAGAGCCATCTGGATGGGCCAATCCCAGGATGGATTTTAAGGTGAAGTCGTCCAGCTGTCCTTACAGCTGGAACTTCATCTTCTCGTGATCCTCACTGTGGGATGCATATGTGCTGACTACTTACTGTTGGTGTGGTGTTTTTACCTCTATCATATAACCAGTGTGCTGTACTTCATTACTCTGTGTGTGCACGATATCTACTGGAACGTGGTTTTCTTTGATGGGTGGTCCTTATCAGGACCACAGGGGGGAAATGTGGAGTAAGTTTACCGGGCCCCAAAAGTTATAGAATAAAAAGGCATGCTGTCGAAAAATTGAGGCATGCTGTCGAAAATTAAGGCATGCTGTCGACAATTAAGGCATGCTGTCGACAATTAAGGCATGCTGTCGACAATTAAGGCATGCTGTCGACAATTAAGGCATGCTGACGAAGGATAATATATGGAAAGTACCAACGTTTAGCTCTGTGTAAGGACGAGTCAGGCATTAGGGTCATGGAAAGTACCTAAGGTCAGTGTCGAGTCACGCATCAAGTCAGGAGTAGGGGGAAGGACTATTGCATGAATAAAGGTTTTAAAAAAGGCATGACGAAGGGCCCTGCCACGGGTAAGCTAATTGATTAAAACATAACGGTGGAAGATTGGGGAAAACACGCCATATGAAAGGATGGCCCGGGGAGGAGCGTCCACAGGCCCAACTTGTATAAAAGACGGGACTTTCAGAAGAGTTTTCAGACTTAGCCCGGGCTATGTCTCATGTATGGTCGAATTGTAACTCTGCAATAAAACCATCATTGGACCGCGAACCAGCTGAATCTGTCCCATCTTTGACACTCTGTGACTTCTAATCTTTAACTACTGAGTATAGCACATTAGGTAATTTGGACTCCACAAAAGTCACAACAATATCTCTACAGACATGAGCCGTCTCAGGAAGAAGAGACGGCTCAGGCCCATCTGAACACTAAACGCTAAGGACAAACTTTTTCCTTTGCGCCTTTGATTATGAGCGAATATATCCAACTAATGTGTGAGTCATTTTTTCATCATCACCCGTCTTGTATAGGTACTGTACTTTTCAGCAGCATTAGATTTCTAAGATAATGCGTCATTTGGAAGGTCAGACTTGATAGTTTGTAGTATATTGGGTTCAAACTCTCTATCAAGGCAGACAGCATGAAGGTATGTTTACAGACTGTGTTTGGATCTAAATGTGTCTTTATTCTGTATGAACCTGACATTGTCTCACTGCTCTTTGTATCAATAATGCAGATCAGGACCACTGAGCTCCTGCACGGAATCCCTGATTGTTCAGCAAACATTTAAAGTCAGAGTGAACATTCCCGGCTTCCCCAGTTGTCACTGTCAAGTACAGTCAAATGTGCTAAAGTTGATGTTTTCTTGGCACATTTACTTTTCATCAGGGGAGAAGGGCTGCTGAGCAGAATTTTTACTTCCATAAAGATTCAAGTTACATACACATAATTAACCTCTTGGTGACTGAATGATTAATAGAGGTCCATAATTCATGCATTACTTCAGAAAATTCCTAAAATTGCTGCAGAGCAGCATGATTCTCATGAGAAACCTCATCTGAGCTGCACTGTCACCACTCCTGCAGCACTCTCTCCAGAAGATGGAGACCTTGTGCCAGTGTAGAGATTCCTGCCCGAGCACCAGAGATATCACAGTTAAAAGTCTCAGATGATAAGGAGTTGTTTGTGAAAATATAATGAAGCATCTCAAAAATGTTTTAACCACATTTTCACATTTTTCTGTGTAAAGGTTCATTATAAAAGAAGAGTCCACAAAGCCTGAGTAGCAGACCTGTGCTTCATCTTGACTTGAGGCATTTCAGGAGAAACTGTCTTGCAATTACAACCCCAGGGAGCTTCCCGCAGAATAAATCTGATTTATTTATTGTCAAAACAGCTCAACTTTATTTCACTTCAAGAGACCACTGTAATATACACAGTCTCATGGAATACTAATGACCATTTGAATGATAAAGAATCAATGTAAGTAACTAAGATGACTTTATTAAGATTACTTTATTGTCATGTAGTCACACGAAATGACTCTCCGCATCTGACTCATCCAGGTTGGCACCTGTTGAACACACACATGCACGGGGTGACACAGTCATGGAGACAGATGCCATACACTGGAGCGGTGGGGCAGCCAATTACAGCGCCCGGGGAGCATGGGGGGTACGGAGCGGCGAGAGTAGGAATGGAAGTTATTGGAGGACCCACTCTAACCACAGAGCCTGATAGGTTGTGGGTACAGTGGGACACGTTACCCCGGCGGCTTTGGATTTGCTACCAAACATACAACTGGTTGCTTAGCAGTCGATAGAAAAAATGTCCTACTCGGTTGTAAAGGACGGGGCCGGAGCCCGTAGAAAGAGATATATACGCAGACCGTGTTCTGAAGACATGGCAGCAGTATGTCTGAGTTAGCAACGATCTGTTGGCAAACAACACACTCGTCCCTGTGTGGGCTCGAACCACCAACCTTTCGGTTAACAGCCGAACGCGCTGGCCGATTGCGCCACAGAGACTCAATGGACAGTGTAATAATTGTGTCTGAAAATCATTATCCTCCCGAGACCCGGCAATTCATTTTTGTCCTCTGTGCATGACATGAGTCTGAGACCTCTAAGTCAGGCATAACTTATAAAATCTATCTGAGTCCTACTGTCCCTCTCAGAGGACATCCTGGGCTCTGTTTTGCTGCCCCAGTTGTGGGGATGTGGCCAACATATCACATGCACTGTCTTTTGAAAATGGCGGGAATTTCAACGTCCATGTTTTACAGAAACAAGAGAGGTTAGTCGACAATGTTTTGCAGATATCATGTTTCTATTGTTAAAAATCTATTTTTTCTTTAATATCAAAGTCTTTACTTCAATTTAGTAACATTTTTATAAAGACAGTATTTTTAACCCTTTCAAAACATAACTTCTATGTAATGTCCTTTGTAGTGGACATCAGGACTTACTAACCCCCATTTTTAATACATCAGGGAGCAGAGGGCTAAGTGAGGCAGAGAAGATTTTGCTATGAGTTGTGGAGGGAGATTCAGATTTGATGAGATGGATGAGGCCCAGAGAGAGGAGGAAGATGAAAGTTCAGAGGAGGATACTGCAGCTGTTGAGGAGCCTGAGCCTGAGCCCGAAAAAACCCATCGTGTGTTATGGATCAGTAGCAATGTGTAAGCTCGTGTTTTGAAGTTTATTACAGTGTGTAGCAATGGAAATGAGAGCAGTTTTAGTTCACACTCTTGTTCTAACACACACACAGGCACAGTGCACAATCAGTTAAAAACTTGATATGGCAAACTACTGACCATATTGATTTAAATATTCAATAATACATCTGCTGAAAGAGCATTGAACTTATACCTCCCCTTTCTTTATCACTTAAGTTTCAACCCTATTGTGGAAGACAGTAATTCTAATGACAACACTGGACACATCCATCAGAACTGGAAGCCCTCTGACTACTTCCAACAGCACATCGATGACCAAGTTTTTAAAGAAATGTCAGAACGAACAAACAATCGGGAGATGTTGATCACTGGAGGAAGTCTAAAAACCACACCAGAGGAGCTGAAAACCTTCTTTGGCATGTCTATGTACATGGCATGCCTCGGATACCCTAGGATCCGGATGTACTGGGCGGCAAAGACAAGGGTCCCAGTTATAGCTGATGCAATGAGTCGAGACAGATTCTTCAAGATCAGGCAGTCCATCAAAGTCACAAATGATCTTGATGTCTCTGATGAGGAGAAGAAGCGTGATCCCCTCTGGAAGGTGAGATCTCTCTTAAACAGAGTGTCTGTTTAATCTGCCTAGGCCAGGGAAGGCATTTGTAGATGAGCAGATAATTCCATTCACAGGCCGGTGTCCTGTACGACAGTTTATGCCCGGAAAACCAAACCCCACAGGACTGAAAGTATTTCTCCTTGCCAGTCCCAATGGTCTGGTACTGGAGCTTGAAGTGTACAAAGGCAAGAATACGTTCACTGTTGACCAACAACTTGGAATCAGAGGGAATCTAGTCTCCAGGTTGGCACAGTCTCTTTCAACAGGAACACACCTGTATTTTGACAGGTATTTCACCTCCATCAAGCTACAGGATAGCTTGAAAACAAATGGTCTCCTGGGTACGGGGACCATTATGAAGAATTGAATCTCTGCACCATGCAAATCAAAGATGTCAGATGACACCAAACGAAACAACAAAAAACAAGGAAGAGGTAAATCTGAAATGGTTGTTAAAAAACCATCTGAGGTTGCCGTGACAAAGTGGCAGGATAACAAGGCAGTCTTGATGGCCTCCACTGTCCATGGGATAGAGCCTCAGGACAGTTGCATGAGATGGTCAGCAAAAGAGAAGCTCCATGTTACTGTGCCTCGACCAGCTGTTGAAGCTGAATACAACAAAAACATGGGCGGCTACGTTTTGTGCGACCGCATGATCAGCTTCTATCCTATGTCAAGCCGCACAAGAAAATGGATCCGTACAGTCCTGCATTTTGTTGACCTGGCAGCTGGATCGAGTACAGGTCAGACCACCAAGTCTCTGGAAAACCAGAGAAAGAGAGGCTGCAGTATTTCAACTTCAAGCTGCTGCTGGCTGAGGAGATGATTGCTCAGGCACAGGGAGATCACAAGGCTGACAATGTGGCCAGTGACGATGAAGAGATGAGTACTGATGAAGAGTACATTCCAACAAAGAAGAGGAGGCCTGTTGAACCTCAGCCCAATGCCAATGTCCAAAAATACGGGGCAGTCCATGTGCCAAAGATGGAGGAGGCTGCTCATTCATCACGGTGCAGAAGAGAGGGATGCAAAGGAAAAACATCTGTCAAGTGCATCGAGCATAACATGTTTCTGTGTGTTTCAAAGGCCAAAAACTGTTTCCTGTTGTACCATTCATGATACGCTGTGATTTGGAGCTGTATGTGATGCCGTAAATTTGAGTATTCAAACATTGTTGGGTGTTCTGCTAAGTTTAAATTCTTGTTCAAATGTTTATTGTGGGGAGTACCAGTAGGGATATTCCAGTAAATATGTGTTTATTTTGGTGCCATGTTTAACTAACCCTGTTTGGTAGTTTGAAGAGTTGACAGTGAGAAATTGCGATAGTATAGGTCAGACAGAAATGTGCTGATTTCCTCCCTCATGTAAAATAGCCAGATCATTCAGATGTCTTCATCTATTTTAATGTTTATGAAATAAGAAGATTTTTGAAAAGAAATCCACATGAAAATGAATTCGGTATTATAACATTACATCATTACATTTTATATCAAACAAGACCCGATGTCCACCACAAGGGACAGTCCAGAAAAAATAAATAGACAATGTTTTTGAAAAAAAATTGTTGCAGTATGTTTCTTTCAACCACAATACTTAAATTATCATTAAAATATCAACAAAGCAAAATTGTTTTCCTCTGAGTCTCTCATGGCATACTAATAACCATTTGAATGATAAAGAATCAATGTAAGTACCTAAGATGACTTTATTAAGATTACTTTATTGTCATGTAGTCCCACGAAATGACTCTCCGCATCTGACTCATCCAGGTTGGCACCTGTTGAACACACACATGCACGGGGTGACACACTCATGGAGACAGATGCCATACACTGGAGCGGTGGGGCAGCCAATTACAGCTCCCAGGGAGCATGGGGGGTACGGAGCGGCGAGATTAGGAATGGAAGTTATTGGAGGACCCACTCTAACCACAGAGCCTGATAGGTTGTGGGTACAGTGGGACACGTTACACCGGCGGCTTTGGATTTGCTACCAAACATACAACTGGTTGCTTAGCAGTCGATAGAAAAAATGTCCTACTCGGTTGTAAAGGACGGGGCCGGAGAAAGAGATATATACGCAGACCGTGTTCTGAAGACATGGCAGCAGTATGTCTGAGTTACCAACGATCCGTTGGTAAACACACTCGTCCCTGGGTGGGCTCGAACCACCAACCTTTCGGTTAACAGCCGAACGCGCTGGCCGATTGCGCCACAGAGACTCGATGGACAGTGTAATAATTGTGTCTGAAAATCATTATCCTCCCGAGACCCGGCAATTCATTTTTGTCCTCTGTGCAGGACATGAGTCTGAGACCTCTAAGTCAGGCATAACTTATAAAATCTATCTGAGTCCTACTGTCCCTCTCAGAGGACATCCTGGGCTCTGTTTTGCTGCCCCAGTTGTGGGGATGTGGCCAAAATGGCGGGAATTTCAACGTCCATGTTTTACAGAAACAAGAGAGGTTAGTCGACAATGTTTTGCAGATATCATGTTTCTATTGTTAAAAATCTATTTTTTCTTTAATATCAAAGTCTTTACTTCAATTTAGTAACATTTTTATAAAGACAGTATTTTTAACCCTTTCAAAACATAACTTCTATGTAATGTCCTTTGTAGTGGACATCAGGACTTACTAACCCCCATTTTTAATACATCAGGGAGCAGAGGGCTAAGTGAGGCAGAGAGGATTTTGCTATGAGTTGTGGAGGGAGATTCAGATTTGATGAGATGGATGAGGCCCAGAGAGAGGAGGAAGATGAAAGTTCAGAGGAGGATACTGCAGCTGTTGAGGAGCCTGAGCCTGAGCCCGAAAACACCCATCGTGTGTTATGGATCAGTAGCAATGTGTAAGCTCGTGTTCTGAAGTTTCTTACAGTGTTTAGCAATGGAAATGAGAGCAGTTTTAGTTCACACTGTTGTTCTAACACACACACAGGCACAGTGCACAATCAGTTAAAAACTTGATATGGCAAACTACTGACCATATTGATTTAAATATTCAATAATACATCTGCTCAAAGAGCATTGAACTTATACCTCTCCTTTCTTTATCACTTAAGTTTCAACCCTATTGTGGAAGACAGTAATTCTAATGACAACACTGGACACATCCATCGGAACTGGAAGCCCTCTGACTACTTCCAACAGCACATCGATGACCAAGTTTTTAAAGAAATGTCAGAACGAACAAACAATCGGGAGATGTTGATCACTAGAGGAAGTCTAAAAACCACACCAGAGGAGCTGAAAACCTTCTTTGGCATGTCTATGTACATGGCATGCCTCGGATACCCTAGGATCCGGATGTACTGGGCGGCAAAGACAAGGGTCCCAGTTATAGCTGATGCAATGAGTCGAGACAGATTCTTCAAGATCAGGCAGTCCATCAAAGTCACAAATGATCTTGATGTCTCTGATGAGGAGAAGAAGCGTGATCCCCTCTGGAAGGTGAGACCTCTCTTAAACAGAGCGTCTGTTTAATCTGCCTAGGCCAGGGAAGGCATTTGTAGATGAGCAGATAATTCCATTCACAAGCCGGTGTCCTGTACGACAGTTTGTGCCCGGAAAACCAAACCCCACAGGACTGAAAGTATTTCTCCTTGCCAGTGCCAATGGTCTGGTACTGGAGTTTGAATTGTACAAAGGCAAGAATACGTTCACTGTTGACCAACATCTTGGAATCAGAGGGAATGCAATCTCCAGGTTGGCACAGTCTCTTTCAACAGGAACACACCTGTATTTTGACAGGTATTTCACCTCCATCAAGCTACAGGATAGCTTGAAAACAAATGGTCTCCTGGGTACGGGGACCATTATGAAGAATTGAATCTCTGCACCATGCAAATCAAAGATGTCAGATGACACTAAACAAAAAAACAAAAAACAAGGAAGAGGTAAATCTGAAATGGTTGTTAAAAAACCATCTGAGGTTGCCGTGACAAAGTGGCAGGATAACAAGGCAGTCTTGATGGCCTCCACTGTCCGTGGGATAGAGCCCCAGGACAGTTGCATGAGATGGTCAGCAAAAGAGAAGCTCCATGTTACTGTGCCTCGACCAGCTGTTATAGCTGAATACAACAAAAACATGGGCGGCTTCGATTTGTGCGACCGCATGATCAGCTTCGATCCTATGTCAAGCCGCACAAGAAATGGATCCATACAGTCCTGCATTTTGTTGACCTGGCAGCTGAATCGAGTACAGGTCAGACCACCAAGTCTCTGGAAAACCAGAGAAAGAGAGGCTGCAGTATTTCGACTTCAAGCTGCTGCTGGCTGAGGAGATGATTTCTCAGGCACAGGGAGATCACAAGGCTGACAATGTGGCCAGTGACGATGAAGAGATGAGTACTGATGAAGAGTACATTCCAACAAAGAAGAGGAGGCCTGTTGAACCTCAGCCCAATGCCAATGTCCAAAAATACGGGGCAGTCCATTTGCCAAAGATGGAGGAGGCTGCTCATTCATCACGGTGCAGAAGAGAGGGATGCAAAGGGAAAACATCTGTCAAGTGCATCGAGCATAACATGTTTCTGTGTGTTTCAAAGGCCAAAAAGTGTTTCCTGTTGCACCATTCATGATACGCTGTGATTTGGAGCTGTGTGTGATGCCGTAAATTTGAGTATTCAAACACTGTTGGGTGTTCTGCTAAGTTTAAATTCTTGTTCAAATGTTTATTGTGGGGAGTACCAGTAAGGATATTCCAGTAAATATGTGTTTATTTTGGTGCCATGTTTAACTAACCCTGTTTGGTAGTTTGAAGAGTTGACAGTGAGAAATTGCGATAGTATAGGTCAGACAGAAATGTGCTGATTTCCTCCCTCATGTAAAATAGCCAGATCATTCAGATGTCTTCATCTATTTTAATGTTTATGAAATAAGAAGATTTTTTAAAAGAAATCCACATGAAAATGAATTCGGTATTATAACATTACATTATTACATTTTATATCAAACAAGACCCGATGTTCACCACAAGGGACAGTCCAGAAAAAATAAATAAACAATGCTTTTGAAAAAAAATTGTTGCAGTATGTTTCTTTCAACCGCAATACTTAAATTATCATTAAAATATCAAAAAAGTAAAAACTTTTTTCCTCTTAGTCTCTCATGGCATACTAATAACCATTTGAATGGTAAAGAATCAATGTAAGTAACTAAGATGACTTTATTAAGATTACTTTATTGTCATGTAGTCACACGAAATGACTCTCCGCATCTGACTCATCCAGGTTGGCACCTGTTGAACACACACATGCACGGGGTGACACACTCATGGAGACAGATGCCATACACTGGAGCGGTGGAGCAGCCAATTACAGCGCCCGGGGAGCATGGGGGGTACGGAGCGGCGAGAGTAGGAATGGAAGTTATTGGAGGACCCACTCTAACCACAGAGCCTGATAGGTTGTGGGTACAGTGGGACACGTTACCCCGGCGTTTTTGGATTTGCTACCAAACATACAACTGGTTGCTTAGCAGTCGATAGAAAAAATGTCCTACTCGGTTGTAAAGGACGGGGCCGGAGCCCGTAGAAAGAGATATATACGCAGACCGTGTTCTGAAGACATGGCAGCAGTATGTCTGAGTTACCAACGATCTGTTGGCAAACACACTCGTCCCTGGGTGGGCTCGAACCACCAACCTTTCGGTTAACAGCCGAACGCGCTGGCCGATTGCGCCACAGAGACTCAATGGTCAGTGTAATAATTGTGTCTGAAAATCATTATCCTCCCGAGACCCGGCAATTCATTTTTGTCCTCTGTGCAGGACATGAGTCTGAGACCTCTAAGTCAGGCATAACTTATAAAATCTATCTGAGTCCTACTGTCCCTCTCAGAGGACATCCTGGGCTCTGTTTTGCTGCCCCAGTTGTGGGGATGTGGCCAACATATCACATGCACTGTCTTTTGAAAATGGCGGGAATTTCAACGTCCATGTTTTACAGAAACAAGAGAGGTTAGTCGACAATGTTTTGCAGATATCATGTTTCTATTGTTAAAAATCTATTTTTTCTTTAATATCAAAGTCTTTACTTCAATTTAGTAACATTTTTATAAAGACAGTATTTTTAACCCTTTCAAAACATAACTTCTATGTAATGTCCTTTGTAGTGGACATCAGGACTTACTAACCCCCATTTTTAATACATCAGGGAGCAGAGGGCTAAGTGAGGCAGAGAGGATTTTGCTATGAGTTGTGGAGGGAGATTCAGATTTGATGAGATGGATGAGGCCCAGAGAGAGGAGGAAGATGAAAGTTCAGAGGAGGATACTGCAGCTGTTGAGGAGCCTGAGCCTGAGCCCGAAAACACCCATCGTGTGTTATGGATCAGTAGCAATGTGTAAGCTCGTGTTCTGAAGTTTCTTACAGTGTTTAGCAATGGAAATGAGAGCAGTTTTAGTTCACACTGTTGTTCTAACACACACACAGGCACAGTGCACAATCAGTTAAAAACTTGATATGGCAAACTACTGACCATATTGATTTAAATATTCAATAATACATCTGCTCAAAGAGCATTGAACTTATACCTCTCCTTTCTTTATCACTTAAGTTTCAACCCTATTGTGGAAGACAGTAATTCTAATGACAACACTGGACACATCCATCGGAACTGGAAGCCCTCTGACTACTTCCAACAGCACATCGATGACCAAGTTTTTAAAGAAATGTCAGAACGAACAAACAATCGGGAGATGTTGATCACTAGAGGAAGTCTAAAAACCACACCAGAGGAGCTGAAAACCTTCTTTGGCATGTCTATGTACATGGCATGCCTCGGATACCCTAGGATCCGGATGTACTGGGCGGCAAAGACAAGGGTCCCAGTTATAGCTGATGCAATGAGTCGAGACAGATTCTTCAAGATCAGGCAGTCCATCAAAGTCACAAATGATCTTGATGTCTCTGATGAGGAGAAGAAGCGTGATCCCCTCTGGAAGGTGAGACCTCTCTTAAACAGAGCGTCTGTTTAATCTGCCTAGGCCAGGGAAGGCATTTGTAGATGAGCAGATAATTCCATTCACAAGCCGGTGTCCTGTACGACAGTTTGTGCCCGGAAAACCAAACCCCACAGGACTGAAAGTATTTCTCCTTGCCAGTGCCAATGGTCTGGTACTGGAGTTTGAATTGTACAAAGGCAAGAATACGTTCACTGTTGACCAACATCTTGGAATCAGAGGGAATGCAATCTCCAGGTTGGCACAGTCTCTTTCAACAGGAACACACCTGTATTTTGACAGGTATTTCACCTCCATCAAGCTACAGGATAGCTTGAAAACAAATGGTCTCCTGGGTACGGGGACCATTATGAAGAATTGAATCTCTGCACCATGCAAATCAAAGATGTCAGATGACACTAAACAAAAAAACAAAAAACAAGGAAGAGGTAAATCTGAAATGGTTGTTAAAAAACCATCTGAGGTTGCCGTGACAAAGTGGCAGGATAACAAGGCAGTCTTGATGGCCTCCACTGTCCGTGGGATAGAGCCCCAGGACAGTTGCATGAGATGGTCAGCAAAAGAGAAGCTCCATGTTACTGTGCCTCGACCAGCTGTTATAGCTGAATACAACAAAAACATGGGCGGCTTCGATTTGTGCGACCGCATGATCAGCTTCTATCCTATGTCAAGCCGCACAAGAAATGGATCCATACAGTCCTGCATTTTGTTGACCTGGCAGCTGAATCGAGTACAGGTCAGACCACCAAGTCTCTGGAAAACCAGAGAAAGAGAGGCTGCAGTATTTCGACTTCAAGCTGCTGCTGGCTGAGGAGATGATTTCTCAGGCACAGGGAGATCACAAGGCTGACAATGTGGCCAGTGACGATGAAGAGATGAGTACTGATGAAGAGTACATTCCAACAAAGAAGAGGAGGCCTGTTGAACCTCAGCCCAATGCCAATGTCCAAAAATACGGGGCAGTCCATTTGCCAAAGATGGAGGAGGCTGCTCATTCATCACGGTGCAGAAGAGAGGGATGCAAAGGGAAAACATCTGTCAAGTGCATCGAGCATAACATGTTTCTGTGTGTTTCAAAGGCCAAAAAGTGTTTCCTGTTGCACCATTCATGATACGCTGTGATTTGGAGCTGTGTGTGATGCCGTAAATTTGAGTATTCAAACACTGTTGGGTGTTCTGCTAAGTTTAAATTCTTGTTCAAATGTTTATTGTGGGGAGTACCAGTAAGGATATTCCAGTAAATATGTGTTTATTTTGGTGCCATGTTTAACTAACCCTGTTTGGTAGTTTGAAGAGTTGACAGTGAGAAATTGCGATAGTATAGGTCAGACAGAAATGTGCTGATTTCCTCCCTCATGTAAAATAGCCAGATCATTCAGATGTCTTCATCTATTTTAATGTTTATGAAATAAGAAGATTTTTTAAAAGAAATCCACATGAAAATGAATTCGGTATTATAACATTACATTATTACATTTTATATCAAACAAGACCCGATGTCCACCACAAGGGACAGTCCAGAAAAAATAAATAAACAATGCTTTTGAAAAAAAATTGTTGCAGTATGTTTCTTTCAACCGCAATACTTAAATTATCATTAAAATATCAAAAAAGTAAAAACTTTTTTCCTCTTAGTCTCTCATGGCATACTAATAACCATTTGAATGGTAAAGAATCAATGTAAGTAACTAAGATGACTTTATTAAGATTACTTTATTGTCATGTAGTCACACGAAATGACTCTCCGCATCTGACTCATCCAGGTTGGCACCTGTTGAACACACACATGCACGGGGTGACACACTCATGGAGACAGATGCCATACACTGGAGCGGTGGAGCAGCCAATTACAGCGCCCGGGGAGCATGGGGGGTACGGAGCGGCGAGAGTAGGAATGGAAGTTATTGGAGGACCCACTCTAACCACAGAGCCTGATAGGTTGTGGGTACAGTGGGACACGTTACCCCGGCGTTTTTGGATTTGCTACCAAACATACAACTGGTTGCTTAGCAGTCGATAGAAAAAATGTCCTACTCGATTGTAAAGGACGGGGCCGGAGCCCGTAGAAAGAGATATATACGCAGACCGTGTTCTGAAGACATGGCAGCAGTATGTCTGAGTTACCAACGATCTGTTGGCAAACACACTCGTCCCTGGGTGGGCTCGAACCACCAACCTTTCGGTTAACAGCCGAACGCGCTGGCCGATTGCGCCACAGAGACTCAATGGTCAGTGTAATAATTGTGTCTGAAAATCATTATCCTCCCGAGACCCGGCAATTCATTTTTGTCCTCTGTGCAGGACATGAGTCTGAGACCTCTAAGTCAGGCATAACTTATAAAATCTATCTGAGTCCTACTGTCCCTCTCAGAGGACATCCTGGGCTCTGTTTTGCTGCCCCAGTTGTGGGGATGTGGCCAACATATCACATGCACTGTCTTTTGAAAATGGCGGGAATTTCAACGTCCATGTTTTACAGAACCAAGAGAGGTTAGTCGACAATGTTTTGCAGATATCATGTTTCTATTGTTAAAAATCTATTTTTTCTTTAATATCAAAGTCTTTACTTCAATTTAGTAACATTTTTATAAAGACAGTATTTTTAACCCTTTCAAAACATAACTTCTATGTAATGTCCTTTGTAGTGGACATCAGGACTTACTAACCCCCATTTTTAATACATCAGGGAGCAGCGGGCTAAGTGAGGCAGAGAAGATTTTGTTATGAGTTGTGGAGGGAGATTCAGATTTGATGAGATGGATGAGGCCCAGAGAGAGGAGGAAGATGAAAGTTCAGAGGAGGATACTGCAGCTGTTGAGGAGCCTGAGCCTGAGCCCGAAAAAACCCATCGTGTGTTATGGATCAGTAGCAATGTGTAAGCTCGTGTTTTGAAGTTTATTACAGTGTGTAGCAATGGAAATGAGAGCAGTTTTAGTTCACACTCTTGTTCTAACACACACACAGGCACAGTGCACAATCAGTTAAAAACTTGATATGGCAAACTACTGACCATATTGATTTAAATATTCAATAATACATCTGCTGAAAGAGCATTGAACTTATACCTCTCCTTTCTTTATCACTTAAGTTTCAACCCTATTGTGGAAGACAGTAATTCTAATGACAACACTGGACACATCCATCAGAACTGGAAGCCCTCTGACTACTTCCAACAGCACATCGATGACAAAGTTTTTAAGGAAATGTCAGAACGAACAAACAATCGGGAGATGTTGATCACTGGAGGAAGTCTAAAAACCACACCAGAGGAGCTGAAAACCTTCTTTGGCATGTCTATGTACATGGCATGCCTCGGATACCCTAGGATCCGGATGTACTGGGCGGCAAAGACAAGGGTCCCAGTTATAGCTGATGCAATGAGTCGAGACAGATTCTTCAAGATCAGGCAGTCCATCAAAGTCACAAATGATCTTGATGTCTCTGATGAGGAGAAGAAGCGTGATCCCCTCTGGAAGGTGAGACCTCTCTTAAACAGAGTGTCTGTTTAATCTGCCTAGGCCAGGGAAGGCATTTGTAGATGAGCAGATAATTCCATTCACAGGCCGGTGTCCTGTACGACAGTTTTTGCCCGGAAAACCAAACCCCACAGGACTGAAAGTATTTCTCCTTGCCAGTCCCAATGGTCTGGTACTGGAGTTCGAAGTGTACAAAGGCAAGAATACGTTCACTGTTGACCAACAACTTGGAATCAGAGGGAATGCAGTCTCCAGGTTGGCACAGTCTCTTTCAACAGGAACACACCTGTATTTTCACAGGTATTTCACCTCCATCAAGCTACAGGATAGCTTGAAAACAAATGGTCTCCTGGGTACGGGGACCATTATGAAGAATTGAATCTCTGCACCATGCAAATCAAAGATGTCAGATGACACCAAACGAAACAACAAAAAACAAGGAAGAGGTAAATCTGAAATGGTTGTTAAAAAACCATCTGAGGTTGCCGTGACAAAGTGGCAGGATAACAAGGCAGTCTTGATGGCCTCCACTGTCCGTGGGATAGAGCCCCAGGACAGTTGCATGAGATGGTCAGCAAAAGAGAAGCTCCATGTTACTGTGCCTCGACCAGCTGTTGTAGCTGAATACAACAAAAACATGGGCGGCTACGATTTGTGCGACCGCATGATCAGCTTCTATCCTATGTCATGCCGCACAAGAAAATGGATCCGTACAGTCCTGCATTTTGTTGACCTGGCAGCTGGATCGAGTACAGGTCAGACCACCAAGTCTCTGGAAAACCAAAGAAAGAGAGGCTGCAGTATTTCGACTTCAAGCTGCTGCTGGCTGAGGAGATGATTGCTCAGGCACAG